>NC_134691.1:846744-1014572 GCF_050947455.1 Rhinoderma darwinii | reverse complement strand
TACTATAATAATAATACTACATTACTATAATACTACATTGCTATAACAATACTACATTACTATAACAATACTACATTACTATAACACTACATTACTATAATAATACTACATTACTATAACACTACATTACTATAATAATACTACATTACTAAAATACTACATTACTATAACAATACTACATTACTATAATACTACATTACTATAACAATGCTACATTACTATAATACTACACTACTATAACAATGCTACATTACTATAATAATACCACATTACTATAATACTACATTACTATAACAATACTATATTACTATAATACTACACTACTATAACAATGCTACATTACTATAATAATACCACATTACTATAATACTACATTACTATAATACTACATTACTATAATAATACTACATTACTATAATACTACATTACTATAACAATACTACATTACTATAACAATACTACATTACTGTAATAATAATACTACATTACTATAATACTACATTACTATAACAATGCTACATTACTATAACAATACTACATTACTATAATACTACATTACTATAACAATACTACACTACTATAACAATACTACATTACTATAGCAATACTACATTACTATAACACTACATTACTATAACACACATACTAACACTACATTACTATAACACTACATTACTATAACACTACATTACTATAATACTACATTACTATAATAATACTACACTACTATAATACTACATTACTATAATACTACATTACTATAATAATACTACACTACTATAATACTACACTACTATAATACTACATTACTATAACACTACATTACTATAATACTACATTACTATAATACTACATTACTATAACACTACATTACTATAACACTACATACTACATTACTATAATGCTCCATTTGTATAATACTCCATTACTGTAATACTACATTACTATAACACTACATTACTATAATACTACATTACTATAATAATACTACACTACTATAATACTACATTACTATAATACTACATTACTATAATAATACTACACTACTATAATACTACACTACTATAATACTACATTACTATAACACTACATTACTATAATACTACATTACTATAATACTACATTACTATAACACTACATTACTATAACACTACATTACTATAACACTACATTACTATAATACTACATTACTATAATGCTCCATTACTGTAATACTACATTACTATAACACTACATTACATTACTATAACATACATTACTATAATACTGCATTACTATAACACTACATTACTATAACAATACTACATTACTATAAACTACATTACTATAACACTACATTACTATAATAATACTACATTACTATAATACTACATTACTATAACGCTACATTACTATAATACTACATTACTATAATAATACTACATTACTATAATAATACTACATTACATTACTATAATACTACATTACTCTAATACTACATTACTATAAATACTACATTACTATAATACTAAATTACTATAACACTAAATTACTATAATACTACATTACTATAACACTACATTACTATAATACTACATTACTATAATAATACTACACTACTATAATACTACATTACTATAATAATACTACACTAATATAACACTACATTACTATAACACTACATTACTATAATACTACATTACTATAATAATACTACACTACTATAATACTACATTACTATAATACTACATTACTATAATAATACTACACTACTATAATACTACATTACTATAACACTACATTACTATAATACTACATTACTATAACACTACATTACTATAATACTACATTACTATAATACTACATTACTATAACACTACATTACTATAATACTACATTACTATAATACTACATTACTATAACACTACATTACTATAATACTACATTACTATAATACTATATTACATTACTATAATACTACATTACTATAATGCTACATTACTATAAAACTACATTACTATAAATACTACATTACATTACTATAATACAATACTACATTACTATAATGCTACATTACTATATACTACATTACTATAACACTACATTACTATAACAATACTACATTACTATAATACTACATTACTATAACACTACATTACTATAATACTACATTACTATAATACTACATTGCTATAACACTACATTACTATAATACTACATTACTATAATACTACATTACTATAACACTACATTACATTACTATAATACTACATTACTATAATACTACATTACTATAATGCTAAATTACTATAATACTACAATACTATAATATAACAGGGAAGGAAGAGGAGTGTTTTGATCCAGCGCTGCGTAGAGTTTAAAATGGAAGCGGATTTCCAAGTTTAATGTTCTTAGTTTAAAAGAAATAGTCCAGAGGTATATAGTCCTGGTGTGAAAGTAAGCGGGCGGTGATGTCCTCGGAGCCTACGCGTTTCGGATGCTTCTGCGTCCTAAGGGCGGGTTCACACATGGCGGATTTTCACTTAAATTCCGCTGCGGACACTCCGCAGCGTTAATCCGCAGCGGAGCCGTTTCTCCATTGACTTTCACTTTAATTTCGCAGTGTTCGTTTACACGATGCGTACAATTCCGCTGCGGAGCATAGGCTGCGGAGCGGAATGTGGTGTCCGCAGCATGCTCTGTCTGTTGCGGAGCAGTGGCGGACTGGTTGCGGACTCATGGCGGAATTTCTCCATTGACTTCAATGGAGATTCTAAGTTCCGCAATGAAGTCCGCAGCTGTCATGCACATGTTATGTGTGGTGCGGAGCGTATTGGTTTTTTAACATGACATTTCTTCATTCTGGCTGGACCTATGTATTTCTAGGTCTACAGCCAGACTGAGGAAGTCAATGGGGCTCCCGTAATGACGGGAGCGTTGCTAGGAGACGTCAGTAAATAGTCACTGTCCAGGGTGCTGAAAGAGTTAAGCGATCGGCAGTAACTGTTTCTGCACCCGGGACAGTGACTACCGATCCCAATATACATGTATCTGTAAAAAAACATATAAGTTCATACTTACCGAGAACTCCCTGTTTCTGTCTCCAGTCCGGCCTCCCAGGATGACGTTTCAGTGTAAGTGACGGCTGCAGCCAATCACAGGCCAAGCACAGGCTGCAGCGGTCACATGGACTGGCGCGTCATCCAGGGAGGTCGGGCTGGATGCCGAAGGAGGGACGCGTCATCAAGACAACGGGCGGTAAGTATGAATTTCTTTTACTTTCACTAGGGAAAGTGCTGTCCCTTCTCTCTATCCTGCACTGATAGGGAGAAGGGAAGCACTTTTCCCGCAGTCCGCAGCAGCTAGTCCGCATCAATTTTCTGCACATTTTGTGCAGATCCGCAGCCGTAATCCGCAACCCGGATTAGGTGCGGCATTAATGCGGACAGTTGCGGAGGAATTCCGCCATGTGTGGTCATGCCCTTAGTCTTGGCTGTAATGTCAGACATTACAGCCAAGACTAAGGACGCAGAAGCATCCGAAACGCGTAGGCTCCGAGGACATCACCGCCCGCTTACTTTCACACCAGGACTATATACCTCTGGACTATTTCTTTTAAACTAAGAACATTAAACTTGGAAATCCGCTTCCATTTTAAACTCTACGCAGCGCTGGATCAAAACACTCCTCTTCCTTCCCTGTTTCAGACCGTGTGCCGACACGAGGATCCGGGCGCTGCAGTGACACAATCCACAGTGTCGGGTGAGCTGGAGGATTCCTCCCCCCTCTTCCTCTATTACTATAAACACTACATTACTATAACACTACATTACTATAACACTACATTACTATAATACTACATTACTATAATACTACATTACTATAATACTACATTACTATAACAAATACTACATTACTATAATACTACATTACTATAACAATACTACATTACTATAATACTACATTACTATAATAATACTACATTACTATAATGCTAAATTACTATAATACTACATTACTATAACAATACTACATTACTATAATACTACATTACGATAATAATACTACACTACTATAATACTACATTACTATAATACTACATTACTATAATAATACTACATTACTATAATACTACATTACATTACTATAATACTACATTACATTACTATAATACTACATTACTATAATACTACATTACCATAATACTACATTACTATAATACTACAAACTATAAATACTACATTACTATAATACTACACTACTATAATAATACATTACTATAATACTACATTATTATAATACTACATTACTATAATACTACATTACTATAATAATACTACACTACTATAATACTACATTACTATAATACTACATTACTATAACACTACATTACTATAACACTACATTACTATAACACTACATTACTATAACAATACTACATTACTATAATACTACATTACTATAACACTACATTACTATAATGATACTACATTACTATAATACTACATTACTATAATAATACTACATTGCTATAATACTACATTACTATAATAATACTACATTACTATAATAATACTACATTACATTACTATAATACTACATTACTCTAATACTACATTACTATAAATACTACATTACTATAATACTACATTACTATAACACTAAACTACTATAATACTACATTACTATAACACTACATTACTATAATACTACATTACTATAATAATGCTACACTACTATAATACTACATTACTATAATAATACTACACTAATATAACACTACATTACTATAACACTACATTACTATAATACTACATTACTATAATAATACTACACTACTATAATACTACATTACTATAATACTACATTACTATAATAATACTACACTACTATAATACTACATACTATAACACTACATTACTATAACACTACATTACTATAATACTACATTACTATAACACTACAGTACTATAATACTACATTACTATAATACTACATTACTATAACACTACATTACTATAATACTACAGTTACTATAATACTACATTACTATAACACTACATTAATATAATACTACATTACTATAATACTACATTACATTACTATAATACTACATTACTATAATGCTACATTACTATAATACTACATTGCATTACTATAATACAATACTACATTACTATAACACTACATTACTATAACAATACTACATTACTATAATACTACATTACTAAAACACTACATTACTATAATACTACATTGCTATAACACTACATTACATTAATATAATACTACCTTACTATAATACTACATTGCATTATTATAATACTACATTACTATAATACTACATTACTATAATGCTACATTACTATAATACTACATTACTATAACACTACATTACTATAATACTACTACATTGCTATAATACTACATTACTATATCACTACGTTACTATAACACTACATTACTATAACACTACATTACTATAACACTACATTACTATAATACTACATTACTATAACACTACATTACTATAACACTACATTACTATAATACTACATTACTATAACACTACATTACTATAACACTACATTACTATAACACTGCATTACTATAACACTACATTACTATAACACTGCATTACTATAACACTACATTACTATAACACTACATTACTATAACACTACATACTATAAACACTACATTACTATAATACTACATTACTATAACTCTACATTACTATAACTCTACATTACTATAACACTACATTACTATAACACTACATTACTATAATAATACTACACTACTATAATACTACATTACTATAATACTACATTACTATAATAATACTACACTACTATAATACTACACTACTATAATACTACATTACTATAACACTACATTACTATAATACTACATTACTATAATACTACATTACTATAACAATACATTACTATAACACTACATTACTATAATACTACATTACTATAATGCTCCATTTGTATAATACTCCATTACTGTAATACTACATTACTATAACACTACATTACATTACTATAACATACATTACTATAATACTACATTACTATAACACTACATTACATTACTATAACACTACATTACTATAATACTACATTACTATTATACTCCATTGCTATAATACTCCATTACTATAACACTACATTACTATAACACTACATTACTATAACACTACATTACTATAACACTGCATTACTATAACACTACATTACTATAACACTACATTACATTACTATAACACTACACTACTATAATACTACATTACTATAACACTACATTACTATAATACTACATTACTATAATACTCCATTACTATAATGCTACATTAACTATAATACTACATTACTATAATACTACATTACTATAACACTACATTACTATAACACTACATTACTATAATAGTACATGACTATAATACTATAATACTACATGACTATAATACTACATTACTATAACACTACATTACTATAATACTACATTACTATAACACTACATTACTATAATACTACATTACTATAACAATACTACATTACTATAATACTACACTACTATAACACTACATTACTATAATACTACATTACTATAATACTACACTACTATAATACTACATTACTATAACATTACATTACTATAACAATACTACATTACTATAAAACTATATTACTATAATACTACATTACTATAATACTACATTACTATAACAATACTGCATTATTATAACACTATATTACTATAATACTACATTACTATAACACTACATTACTATAACAATACTACATTACTATAATACTACATTACTATACTTCTACATTACTATAACAATACTACATTACTATAATACTACATTACTATAATACTACATTACTATAACACTTCATACTATACTACTACATTACTATAGCAATACTACATTACTATAATACTACATTACTATAACAATACATTACTATAACACTACATTACCATAATACTACATTACTATAATAATACTACATTACTATAACACTACATTACTATAATACTACATTACTATAATACTACATTACTATAATAATGCATTACTATAATACTACATTACTATAATACTACATTACTATAACACTACATTACTATAACACTACATTACCATAATACTACATTACTATAATAATACTACATTACTATAACACTACATTACTATAATACTACACTACTATAACAAAACTACATTACTATAACAATATTACATTACTATAACAATACTACATTACTATAATACTACATTACTATAATAATACTACATTACTATAATACTACATTACTATAATACTACATTACTATAACACTACATTACTATAATACTACATTACTATAATACTACATTACTATAATACTACATTACTATAATAATACTACATTACTATAATACTACATTACTATAATACTACATTACTATAACACTACATTACTATAATACTACATTACTATAATACTACATTACTATAATGCTACATCACTATAATACTACATTACTATAATACTACATTACTATAACACTACATTACTATAATACTAAATTACTATAATACTACATTACTATAATAATACATTACTATGACACTACATTACTATGACACTACATTACTATAATAATACTACATTACTATAATACTACATTACTATATCACTACATTACTATAACACTACATTACTATAATACTACATTACTATAACACTACATTACTATAATACTACATTACTATAATACTACATTACTATAATGCTACATTACTATAATACTACATTACTATAACACTACATTACTATAATACTACATTACTATAATACTACATTACTATAACACTGCATTACTATAACACTACATTACTATAACAATACTACATTAATATAACACTACATTACTATAATACTACATTACTATAACACTACATTACTATAACACTACATTACTATAATACTACATACTATAACACTACATTACTATAACACTACATTACTATAACACTACATTACTATAATACTACATTACTATAACACTACATTACTATAACACTACATTACTATAACACTACATTACTATAACACTACATTACTATAACACTACATTACTATAACACTACATTACTATAACACTACATTTACTATAACACTACATTACTATAATACTACATCACTATAATACTACATTACTATAACACTACATTACTATAACAATACTACATTACTATAATACTACATTACTATAATACTACATTACTATACTACTACATTACTATAACACTACATTACTATAACACTACATTACTATAATACTACATTACTATAATACTACATTACTATAACACTACATTACTATAATACTACATTACTATAATACTACATTACTATAACACTACATTACTATAATACTACATTACTATAACACTACATTACTATAATACTACATTACTATAATGCTACATTACTATAATAATACATTACTATAATACTACATTACTATAATACTACATTACTATAACACTACTACATTACTATAACACTACATTACTATAACACTACATTACTATAACGCTACATTACTATAACACTACATTACTATAATACTACATTACTATAACACTACATTACTATAATACTACATTACTATAATACTACATTACTATAACAATACATTACTATAACACTACATTACTATAATACTACATTACTATAATACTACATTACTATAACACTACATTACTATAACACTACATTACTATAATACTACATTACTATTAGGGCGGGTTCACACATGGCGGAATTTCACTTAAATTCCGCTGCGGACACTCCGCAGCGTTAATCCGCAGCGGAGCCGTTTCTCCATTGACTTTCACTTTAATTTAGCAGTGTTCGTTTACACGATGCGTACAATTCCGCTGCGGAGCATAGGCTGCGGAGCGGAATTTGGTGTCCGCAGCATGCTCTGTCTGTTGCGGAGCAGTGGCGGACTGGTTGCGGACTCATGGCGGAATTTCTCCATTGACTTCAATGGAGAGTCAAAATTCCGCAATGAAGTCCGCAGATCTTATGTGTGCTGCGGAGTGTATTGTTTTTACTACCATGACATTTCTTCATTCTGGCTGGACCTATGTATTTCTAGGTCTACAGCCAGACTGAGGAAGTCAATGGGGCTCCCGTAATGACGGGAGCGTTGCTAGGAGACGTCTGTAAATAGTCACTGTCCAGGGTGCTGAAAGAGTTACGCGATCGGCAGTAACTGTTTCTGCACCCGGGACAGTGACTACCGATCTCAATATACATGTATCTGTAAAAAAACATATAAGTTCATACTTACCGAGAACTCCCTGCGTCTGTCTCCAGTCCGGCCTCCCAGGATGACGTTTCATTCTAAGTGACGGCTGCAGCCAATCACAGGCCAAGCACAGGCTGCAGCGGTCACATGGACTGCAGCGTCATCCAGGGAGGTCGGGCTGGATGCCGAAAGAGGGACGCGTCACCAAGACAACGGGCGGTAAGTATGAATTTCTTTGACTTTCACTAGGGAAAGTGCTGTCCCTTCTCTCTATCCTGCACTGAATAGGGAGAAGGGAAGCACTTTTCCTGCAGTCCGCAGCGGCCAGTCCGCATCAATTTTCTGCACATTTTGTGCAGATCCGCAGCCGTAATCCGCAACCCGGATTAGGTGCGGCATTGATGCGGACAGTTGCGGAGGAATTCCGCCATGTGTGGTCATGCCCTAACACTACATTACTATAATACTACATTACTATAACACTACATTACTATAACTCTACATTACTATAACTCTACATTACTATAACACTACATTACTATAATACTACATTACTATAACACTACATTACTATAACACTACATTACTATAACACTACATTACTATAACACTACATTACTATAACACTACATTACTATAACACTACATTACTATAATACTACATTACTATAACACTACATTACTATAACACTACATTACTATAATACTACATTACTATAACACTACATTACTATAAGGGCATGACCACACATGGCGGAATTCCTCCGCAACTGTCCGCATCAATGCCGCACCTAATCCGGGTTGCGGATTACGGCTGCGGATCTGCACAAAATGTGCAGAAAATTGGTGCGGACTAGCTGCTGCGGACTGCGGGAAAAGTGCTTCCCTTCTCCCTATCAGTGCAGGATAGAGAGAAGGGACAGCACTTTCCCTAGTGAAAGTAAAAGAATTTCATACTTACCGCCCGTTGTCTTTATGACGCGTCCCTCCTTCGGCATCCAGCCCGACCTCCCTGGATGACGCGCCAGTCCATGTGACCGCTGCAGCCTGTGCTTGGCCTGTGATTGGCTGCAGCCGTCACTTACACTGAAACGTCATCCTGGGAGGCCGGACTGGAGACAGAAACAGGGAGTTCTCGGTAAGTACGAACTTCATTTTTTTTTACTGATACATGTATATTGGGATCGGTAGTCACTGTCCCGGGTGCAGAAACAGTTACTGCCGATCGCGTAACTCTTTCAGCACCCTGGACAGTGACTATTTACTGACGTCTCCTAGCAACGCTCCCGTCATTACGGGAGCCACATTGACTTCCTCAGTCTGGCTGTAGACCTAGAAATACATAGGTCCAGCCAGAATGAAGAAATGTCAAGTGAAAAAAGCAAGACGCATCCGCAGCACACATGACATGTGCATGACAGCTGCGGACTTCATTGCGGAACTTTGAATCTCCATTGAAGTCAATGGAGAAATTCCGCCATGAGTCCGCCACTGCTCCGCAACAGACAGAGCATGCTGCGGACACCAAATTCCGCTCCGCAGCCTATGCTCCGCAGCGGAATTGTACGCATCGTGTAAACGAACACTGCTAAATTAAAGTGAAAGTCAATGGAGAAACGGCTCCGCTGCGGATTAACGCTGCGGAGTGTCCGCAGCGGAATTTAAGTGAAATTCCGCCATGTGTGAACCCGCCCTAACACTACATTACTATAATACTACATTACTATAACACTACATTACTATAACAATACATTACTTTAACACTACATTACTATAATACTACATTACTATAACAATACTACATTACTAGAATACTACATTACTATAATACTACATAACTATATAATACTACATTACTATAACACTAGATTACTATAATACTACATTACTATAATACTACATAACTATATAATACTACATTACTATAACACTACATTACTATAATACTACATTACTATAACAATACATTACTATAACACTACATTACTATAACACTACATTACTATAATACTACATTACTATAACACTACATTACTATAATACTACATTACTATAATACTACATTACTATAACAACACATTACTATAACACTACATTACTATAATACTACATTACTATAATACTACATTACTATAATACTACATTACTATAACACTACATTACTATAATACTACATTACTATAATGCTACATTACTATAATACTACATTACTATAATACTACATTACTATAATACTACATTACTATAATACTACATTACTATAACACTACATTACTATAATACTACATTACTATAATGCTACATTACTATAATACTACATTACTATAATACTACATTACTATAATACTACATTACTATAACACTACATTACTATAATACTACATTACTATAACACTACATTACTATAATACTACATTACTATAATACTACATTACTATAACAATACATTACTATAATACTACATTACTATAATACTACATTACTATAACACTACTACATTACTATAACAATACATTACTATAACACTACATTACTATAATACTACATTACTATAATACTACATTACTATAACACTACATTACTATAACACTACATTACTATAATACTACATTACTATAACACTACATTACTATAATACTACATTACTATAACACTACATTACTATAACACTGCATTACTATAACACTACATTACTATAACAATACTACATTACTATAATACTACATTACTATAATAACACTACATTACTATAACACTACATTACTATAATACTACATTACTATAATACTACATTACTATAACTCTACATTACTATAACACTACATTACTATAACACTACATTACTATACTACTACATTACTATAACACTACATTACTATAATATTACATTACTATAACACTACATTACTATAACACTACATTACTATAATACTACATTACTATAACACTACATTACTATAACACTACATTACTATAATACTACATTACTATAACACTACATTACTATAATACTACATTACTATAACTCTACATTACTATAACACTACATTACTATAATACTACATTACTATAACACTACATTACTATAACACTACATTACTATGATACTACATTACTATAATACTACATTACTATAACTCTACATTACTATAACAATACTACATTACTATAATACTACATTACTATAATACTACATTACTATAACACTACATTACTATAATACTACATTACTATAACACTACATTACTATAATACTACATTACTATAACACTACATTACTATAATACTACACTACATTACTATAACACTACATTACTATAACACTACATTACTATAACACTACATTACTATAACAATACTTTACTATAATACTACATTACTATAACACTACATTACTATAATACTACATTACTATAACACTACATTACTATAACACTACATTACTATAACACTACATTACTATAATACTACATTACTATAATACTACATTACTATAACACTACATTACTATAATACTACATTACTATAATACTACATTACTATAACTCTACATTACTATAACACTACATTACTATAATACTACATTACTATAACACTACATTACTATAACACTACATTACTATAATACTACATTACTATAACTCTACATTACTATAACACTACATTACTATAATACTACATTACTATAACACTACATTACTATAACACTACATTACTATAACACTACATTACTATAATACTACATTACTATAACTCTACATTACTATAACACTACATTACTATAACACTACATTACTATAACACTACATTACTATAACACTACATTACTATAACACTACATTACTATAACAATACTACATTACTATAATACTACATTACTATAATACTACATTACTATACTACTACATTACTATAACACTACATTACTATAACACTACATTACTATAATACTACATTACTATAATACTACATTACTATAACACTACATTACTATAATACTACATTACTATATTACTACATTACTATAACACTACATTACTATAATACTACATTACTATAACACTACATTACTATAATACTACATTACTATAATGCTACATTACTATAATAATACATTACTATAATACTACATTACTATAATACTACATTACTATAACACTACTACATTACTATAACACTACATTACTATAACACTACATTACTATAACACTACATTACTATAACACTACATTACTATAACACTACATTACTATAATACTACATTACTATAACACTACATTACTATAATACTACATTACTATAATACTACATTACTATAATACTACATTACTATAACACTACTACATTACTATAACAATACTACATTACTATAACACTACATTACTATAATACTACATTACTATAACACTACATTACTATAATACTACATTACTATAATACTACATTACTATAACACTACTACATTACTATAACAATACATTACTATAACACTACATTACTATAATACTACATTACTATAATACTACATTACTATAACACTACATTACTATAACACTACATTACTATAATACTACATTACTATAACACTACATTACTATAATACTACATTACTATAACACTACATTACTATAACTCTACATTACTATAACACTACATTACTATAATACTACATTACTATAACACTACATTACTATAACACTACATTACTATAATACTACATTACTATAACACTACATTACTATAACACTACATTACTATAATACTACATTACTATAACACTACATTACTATAATACTACATTACTATAACACTACATTACTATAACTCTACATTACTATAACACTACATTACTATAATACTACATTACTATAACACTACATTACTATAACACTACATTACTATAATACTACATTACTATAATACTACATTACTATAATACTACATTACTATAACACTACATTACTATAACAATACATTACTTTAACACTACATCACTATAACACTACATTACTATAATACTACATTACTATAACAATACTACATTACTAGAATACTACATTACTATAATACTACATAACTATATAATACTACATTACTATAACACTAGATTACTATAATACTACATTACTATAATACTACATAACTATATAATACTACATTACTATAACACTACATTACTATAATACTACATTACTATAACAATACATTACTATAACACTACATTACTATAACACTACATTACTATAATACTACATTACTATAACACTACATTACTATAATACTACATTACTATAATACTACATTACTATAACAACACATTACTATAACACTACATTACTATAATACTACATTACTATAACACTACATTACTATAATACTACATTACTATAATGCTACATTACTATAATACTACATTACTATAATACTACATTACTATAATACTACATTACTATAACACTACATTACTATAACACTACATTACTATAATACTACATTACTATAATACTACATTACTATAACAATACATTACTATAATACTACATTACTATAATACTACATTACTATAACACTACTACATTACTATAACACTACTACATTACTATAACACTACTACATTACTATAACGCTACATTACTATAACACTGCATTACTATAATACTACATTACTATAACACTACATTACTATAACACTACATTACCATAACAATACTACATTACTATAACACTACATTACTATAACACTACATTACTATAACACTACATTACTATAACACTACATTACTATAATACTACATTACTATAACACTACATTACTATAACACTACATTACTATAACAATACTACATTACTATAATACTACATTACTATAATAACACTACATTACTATAACACTACATTACTATAATACTACATTACTATAATACTACATTACTATAACTCTACATTACTATAACACTACATTACTATAACACTACATTACTATAACACTACATTACTATAACACTACATTACTATAATACTACATTACTATAACACTACATTACTATAACACTACATTACTATAACACTACATTACTATAACACTACATTACTATAACACTACATTACTATAATATTACATTACTATAACACTACATTACTATAACACTACATTACTATAATACTACATTACTATAACACTACATTACTATAACACTACATTACTATAATACTACATTACTATAACACTACATTACTATAACACTACATTACCATAACACTACATTACTATAACACTACATTACTATAACACTACATTACTATAATACTACATTACTATAATACTACATTACTATAAATACTACATTACTATAATACTACACTACTATAATACTACATTACTATAACACTACATTACCATAACACTACATTACTATAACACTACATTACTATAACACTACATTACTATAATACTACATTACTATAACACTGCATTACTATAACACTACATTACTATAATACTACATTACTATAATACTACATTACTATAACTCTACATTACTATAACACTACATTACTATAACACTACATTACTATAACACTACATTACTATAATACTACATTACTATAATAATACTACACTACTATAATACTACATTACTATAATACTACATTACTATAACACTACATTACTATAACACTACATTACTATAATACTACATTACTATAACACTACATTACTATAACACTACATTACTATAATACTACATTACTATAATACTACATTACTATAACTCTACATTACTATAACACTACATTACTATAATACTACATTACTATAATACTACATTACTATAACACTACATTACTATAACACTACATTACTATAATACTACATTACTATAACACTACATTACTATAATACTACATTACTATAACACTACATTACTATAATACTACACTACATTACTATAACACTACATTACTATAACACTACATTACTATAACACTACATTACTATAACAATACTACATTACTATAACACTACATTACTATAATACTACATTACTATAACACTACATTACTATAATACTACATTACTATAACACTACATTAAATATAACACTACATTACTATAACACTACATTACTATAATACTACATTACTATAATACTACATTACTATAACACTACATTACTATAATACTACATTACTATAATACTACATTACTATAACTCTACATTACTATAACACTACATTACTATAATACTACATTACTATAACACTACATTACTATAACACTACATTACTATAATACTACATTACTATAACTCTACATTACTATAACACTACATTACTATAATACTACATTACTATAACACTACATTACTATAACACTACATTACTATAACACTACATTACTATAATACTACATTACTATAACTCTACATTACTATAACACTACATTACTATAACACTACATTACTATAACACTACATTACTATAACACTACATTACTATAACACTACATTACTATAACACTACATTACTATAACACTACATTACTATAATACTACATTACTATAACACTACATTACTATAACACTACATTACTATAATACTACATTACTATAACACTACATTACTATAACACTGCATTACTATAATACTACATTACATTACTATAATACTACATTACTATAATGCTACATTACTATAACACTACATTACTATAACACTACATTACTATAACACTACATTACTATAATACTACATTACTATAATACTACATTACTATAACACTACATTACTATAACACTACATTACTATAACACTACATTACTATAACACTACATTACTATAACACTACATTACTATAATACTACATTACTATAATACTACATTACTATAATACTACATTACTATAACACTACATTACTATAACACTACATTACTATAACACTACGTTACTATAACACTACATTACTATAACACTACATTACTATAACACTACATTACTATAACACTACATTACTATAATACTACATTACTATAATACTACATTACTATAACACTACATTACTATAACACTACATTACTATAACACTACGTTACTATAATACTACATTACTATAACACTACATTACTATAATACTACATTACTATAATACTACATTACTATAACTCTACATTACTATAACACTACATTACTATAATACTACATTACTATAACACTACATTACTATAATACTACATTACTATAACTCTACATTACTATAACACTACATTACTATAATACTACATTACTATAACACTACATTACTATAACACTACATTACTATAATACTACATTACTATAACACTACATTACTATAATACTACATTACTATAACACTACATTACTATAACTCTACATTACTATAACACTACATTACTATAACACTACATTACTATAACACTACATTACTATAACACTACATTACTATAACACTACATTACTATAACACTACATTACTATAACACTACATTACTATACACTACATTACTATAACACTACATTACTATAATACTACATTACTATAACACTACATTACTATAATACTACATTACTATAACACTACATTACTATAACACTACATTACTATATAATACTACATTACTATAACACTACATTACTATAATACTACATTACTATAACACTACATTACTATAATACTACATTACTATAACACTACATTACTATAACACTACATTACTATAACACTACATTACTATAACACTACATTACTATAACACTACATTACTATAACACTACATTACTATAACACTACATTACTATAACATTACATTACTATAACACTACATTACTATAATACTACATTACTATAATACTACATTACTATAACACTACATTACTATAATACTACATTACTATAATACTACATTACTATAACACTACATTACTATAATACTACATTACTATAACACTACATTACTATAATACTACATTACTATACACTACATTACTATAACACTACATTACTATAACACTACATTACTATATAATACTACATTACTATAATACTACATTACTATAATACTACATTACTATAACACTACATTACTATAATACTACATTACTATAACACTACATTACTATAATACTACATTACTATAACACTACATTACTATACACTACATTACTATAACACTACATTACTATAATACTACATTACTATAACACTACATTACTATAATACTACTTTACTATAACACTACATTACTATAACACTACATTACTATAATACTACATTACTATAACACTACATTACTATAACACTACATTACTATAACAGTACATTACTATAACACTACATTACTATAACACTACATTACTATAACACTACATTACTATAATACTACATTACTATAACACTACATTACTATAACACTACATTACTATAACACTAATTACTATAACACTACATTACTATAATAATACTACATTACTATAATACTACATAACTATATAATACTACATTACTATAACAATACTACATTACTATAATACTACACTACTATAACAAAACTACATTACTATAACAATATTACATTACTATAATACTACATTACTATTATACTACAGGGTGGGCCATTTATATGGATACACCTAAATAAAATGGGAATGGTTGGTGATATTAACTTCCTGTTTGTGGCACATTAGTATATGGGAGGGGGGAAACTTTTTAAGCTGGGTGTTGACCATGGCAGCCATTTTGAAGTCGGCCATTTTGTATCCAACTTTAGTTTTTCCAATGGGAAGAGGGTCATGTGACACATCAAACTTATCAAGAATTTCACAAGAAAAACAATGGTGTGCTTGGTTTTAACGTTACTTTATTCTTTCATGAGTTATTTATGTCATTATGGGTGTCAGGTCCGAGCATTCCTAGATGAACAGTTTCCTGGAAAGTGGATTGGTCGTCGTGGGCCAGTTGAATGGCCCCCTACGTCTCCCGATCTGACCCCCTTAGACTTTTATCTTTGGGGTCATCTGAAGGCAATTGTCTATGCTGTGAAGATACGAGATGTGCAGCAACTGAAACTACGGATACTGGAAGCCTGTGCTAGCATTTCTTCTGCGGTGTTGCTATCAATGTGTGAAGAGTGGGAGAAGAGGGTTGCATTGACAATCCAACACAATGGGCAGCACTTTGAACACATTTTATAAGTGGTCAGAAACTTGTAAATAACTCATGAAAGAATAAAGTACCGTTAAAACCAAGCACACCATTGTTTTTCTTGTGAAATTCTCGATAAGTTTGATGTGTCACATGACCCTCTTCCCATTGAAAAAAACTAAAGTTGGATACAAAATGGCCGACTTCAAAATGGCCGCCATGGTCAACACCCAGCTTGAAAAGTTTCCCCCCTCCCATATACTAATGTGCCACAAACAGGAAGTTAATATCACCAACCATTCCCATTTTATTTAGGTGTATCCATATAAATGGCCCACCCTGTACATTACTATAATAATACCACATTACTAAACAATACTACATTACTATAACACTATATTACTATAACAATACTACATTACTATAATACTACATTACTATAACAATACCACATTACCATAACAATACTACATTACTATAACACTATATTACTATAATAATACTACATCTGTAAAGGATCTGCCAAGCACTGCGGGGTTAACTCCCAGAACTAATCAGTCAGCACCTGAGAATACATCCCTGAGACTGACTCCTGCTTCCACCATTCAGGCTGGCAGGCTTAGGAGTGGGAGAGCCTATCGTAACCTGGCCAGACTCAGATAGCTCCCGCCCTCGGTCTATTTAAGCCTGCACTTCCTCTCCCTCGGTGCTTGTTATTGCTTTGGTTTCCTTCCTTGTGTTTCCTGGCCCAGCTACAGCTCCTGCTATTTTTGATCCTGCTCCATACCGACCCTGGCTTACCGACTACTCTTCTGCTTTTCGTTTTGTACCTCGCACACTCCTGGCTTGACTCGGCTCGTTCACCACTCTGGTTGCTCACGGTGTTGCCGTGGGCAACGGCCCCTTTTCCTTGCTTGTGTTCCTTGTATGTTTGTCGTGTTTGTCGTGCACTTACTGAGCGCAGGGACCGCCGCCCAGTTGTACCCCGTCGCCTAGGGCGGGTCGTTGCAAGTAGGCAGGGACAGAGTGGCGGGTAGATTAGGGCTCACTTGTCCGTCTCCCTACCCCCTGCCGTTACATAATAACAAGCCCATACCTAGTCTACCCCTGGTCCCTGACACCACTATGGATCCCCGTGAGGCCCTGGCTCAGCAAATGCAGGGTCTCTCCCTACAGGTCCAGGCCCTGGCTCAGAGGGTCAACCAGCCTGATGCTACCCTGGTAGTTCCCCGCACCGCACCTCTTGAACCCCACCTCAAGTTGCCCGACCGGTTCTCAGGGGACCGGAGGACTTTTCTCTCCTTTCGGGAGAGTTGTAGGCTTTACTTTCGTTTAAAGCCTCATTCCTCAGGTTCTGAGAGCCAGCGGGTGGGTATAATTATGTCCCGGCTCCAGGAAGGGCCCCAAGAGTGGGCCTTCTCCTTGGCTCCTGACGCCCCTGAACTTTCCTCCGTTGATTGTTCTTTTCTGCTCTCGGACTTATTTATGACGAGACTGACAGGACTGCCTTTGCCGAGAGTCAGCTGGTGACCTTAAGTCAGGGTAAGAGACCTGTTGAGGAGTATTGCTCTGACTTTCGGAAGTGGTGCGTAGCTTCTCGGTGGAATGACCCTGCCTTAAGGTGCCAGTTTAGGTTGGGTCTGTCGAATGCCCTGAAAGACCTGCTAGTTAGCTATCCCTCTTGTGACTCCCTAGACCAGGTTATGGCTTTAGCGATACGACTTGACCGACGTCTCAGGGAACGACAACGTGAACGTTTATGTGTTTTCTCCTCCGACTCCCCCATGATGCCTCCCGAAGCTCCGTTGCTTCGTTCCTCCCCGAAAGATTCAGAGATACCTATGCAACTCGGGGCCTCCGTGTCCCCCCAACAACGTAGAGAATTCCGCAGGAAGAATGGTCTCTGCTTCTACTGTGGGGACGACAAGCATCAAGTGAACAACTGTCCTAAGCGTAAGGTTGCAGCCAGAGAACTTCCGCGTCTAAGTGATCATCGGGGAGGTCACTTGGGCGCACAGGTATTTCCCGTAAATATGAAACGTACTAAGATCTTGCTTCCCTTTCAGGTCTCTTTTGGTGGTAGGTCTGCTACCGGCAGTGCTTTCGTGGATTCAGGGTCCTCTACTAATATCATGTCTGTGGAATTTGCTATGTCCCTTGCTATGCCTCTTATTGATTTGCCTAAACCTGTCCCGGTAGTGGGTATCGACGCCACTCCTCTTGCTAATGGTTATTTTACACAGCATACCCCTGTTTTTGAACTCCTTGTTGGCTCCATGCATTTGGAGCAATGCTCTGTACTGTTGATGCAGGGATTATCGTACGATTTGGTGCTAGGTCTTCCCTGGTTGCAGTTGCATAATCCTACGTTTGACTGGAATACTGGGGAGCTAACCAAATGGGGTAATGAATGTTGTACGTCATGTTTTTCTGTTAATTCTATTTCTCCCCCTAAGGAGGCGAATACGCTACCCAAGTTTGTTCAGGACTTCGCTGATGTTTTCTCTAGGGAGGCCTCCGAAGTGTTACCTCCTCATAGAGAATACGATTGCGCTATCGAATTGGTACCAGGAGCTAAGCTTCCTAAGGGTAGGATATTTAATCTTTCTTGTCCCGAACGTGAAGCTATGAGAGTGTATATCCAGGAATCCCTGGCCAAGGGTTACATTCGTCCCTCTTCTTCTCCGGTAGGTGCTGGCTTCTTCTTCGTGGGGAAGAAGGATGGTGGTCTTAGGCCATGCATTGACTACCGTAGCCTGAATAAGGTCACGGTAAGGAACCAGTATCCCCTTCCTTTGATTCCTGATCTCTTTAATCAGGTTCAGGGGGCCCAATGGTTTTCTAAATTGGATCTACGGGGGGCGTATAACCTTATTCGCATCAAAGAGGGGGATGAGTGGAAGACTGCGTTTAACACGCCCGAAGGCCATTTCGAATACCTCGTCATGCCCTTTGGGTTGTGTAATGCCCCTGCGGTCTTCCAGAATTTCATAAATGAGATTTTGAGAAATTACCTGGGGATTTTTCTGGTAGTGTACCTTGATGACATACTGGTGTTTTCCAAGGACTGGTCCTCCCACGTGGAGCATGTCAGGAAGGTGCTCCAGGTCCTTCGGGAAAATAAACTGTTTGCCAAAACCGAAAAATGTGTGTTTGGGGTACAGGAGATTCCATTTTTGGGTCAAATCCTCACTCCTCATGAATTCCGCATGGACCCCGCCAAGGTTCAGGCTGTGGCGGAATGGGTCCAACCTGCCTCCCTGAAGGCGTTACAGTGTTTTTTGGGGTTTGCTAATTATTACAGGAGATTTATTGCTAACCTCTCGGTCATCGCTAAGCCCCTTACGGACCTCACTCGCAAAGGTGCTGATCTCCTCCACTGGCCTCCTGAGGCTGTCCAGGCCTTTGAGGTCCTTAAGAAGTGCTTTGTCTCGGCCCCGGTGCTGGTTCAGCCCAACCAAATGGAGCCATTTATCGTGGAAGTTGATGCATCTGAGGTGGGAGTGGGGGCTGTCTTGTCCCAAGGTACCAGGTCCCTCACCCATCTCCGCCCCTGTGCCTACTTCTCCAGGAAGTTTTCGCCAACTGAAAGTAACTATGATATTGGCAACCGCGAACTCTTAGCCATTAAATGGGCATTTGAAGAGTGGCGCCACTTCCTGGAGGGGGCTAGGCACCAGGTAACGGTCCTTACCGACCACAAGAATCTGGTGTTCCTAGAATCTGCCCGGAGGCTAAACCCGAGACAAGCTCGATGGGCGTTATTTTTTACCAGATTCAATTTTTTGGTTACCTATAGGGCTGGGTCTAAAAATATTAAGGCTGATGCACTGTCGCGTAGCTTCATGGCCAGCCCTCCTTCGGAGGAAGATCCTGCTTGTATTTTGCCTCCAGGTATAATCATTTCCTCGATCGATTCTGATTTAGTCTCTGAAATTGCTGCTGATCAAGGTGCAGCTCCCGGGAACCTTCCTGAGAACAAGCTGTTTGTTCCCCTGCAATTCCGGCTAAGGGTACTTAGGGAAAATCATGACTCCGCACTATCTGGCCATCCAGGCATCCTGGGTACCAAACACCTAATTACCAGAAATTATTGGTGGCCTGGGTTGCCTAAAGACGTTAAGGCCTACGTCGCCGCTTGTGAGGTTTGTGCTAGGTCCAAGACTCCCAGGTCCCGACCAGCGGGCTTACTGCGTTCGTTGCCCATTCCCCAGAGACCTTGGACACATATCTCCATGGATTTTATCACCGATTTGCCTCCATCCCAAGGCAAGTCGGTGGTGTGGGTGGTGGTGGACCGCTTCAGTAAGATGTGCCACTTTGTGCCCCTCAAGAAACTACCCAACGCCAAAACGTTGGCTACCTTGTTTGTCAAACACATCCTGCGTCTCCATGGGGTCCCTGTCAATATTGTTTCGGACAGAGGGGTACAATTTGTTTCATTGTTTTGGAGAGCCTTCTGTATGAAGTTGGGGATTGATCTGTCCTTCTCCTCTGCCTTCCATCCTGAAACCAATGGCCAAACGGAGAGGACTAATCAGTCTCTAGAACAATACTTAAGGTGTTTTGTCTCTGACTGTCAATTTGATTGGGTCTCTTTCATTCCCCTCGCCGAATTTTCCCTTAATAACCGGGTCAGTAACTCGTCTGGGGTCTCTCCTTTTTTTTGTAATTTTGGGTTTAATCCACGGTTCTCCTCCGTTTCACCTGGTAGTTCCAACAATCCTGAGGTAGAGGTCGTTCATCGGGAACTGTGCACAGTCTGGGCCCAGGTTCAGAAAAACCTAGAGGTGTCCCAGAGCGTACAAAAAACTCAGGCTGATAAAAAACGTTCTGCTAACCCCCTGTTTATGGTCGGGGATCTGGTGTGGTTGTCGTCTAGGAACTTGTGTCTCAAGGTTCCGTCCAAGAAGTTTGCTCCCCGGTTTATTGGGCCGTATAAGGTCATTGAGGTCCTCAATCCTGTCTCCTTCCGGCTGGAGTTACCCCCGTCTTTTCGGATACACGACGTGTTTCATGCCTCCCTCCTCAAACGCTGCTCCCCGTCCTTGGCTCCCTCGAGGAGACCTCCTGTTCCCATCCTCACCCCGGAGGGGGTGGAATTCGAGGTGGCCAGGATTGTGGACAGCAAGATGGTCCAAGGCTCCCTCCAGTACCTGGTCCATTGGAGAGGATACGGGCCCGAGGAGAGGACTTGGGTACCCGCCCGGGATGTTCACGCTGGGGTATTGGTCAGGAGGTTCCACCTGCGTTTCCCCAGTAAGCCAGGTCCACTTAGAAAGGGTCCGGTGGCCCCTCATAAAAGGGGGGGTACTGTAAAGGATCTGCCAAGCACTGCGGGGTTAACTCCCAGAACTAATCAGTCAGCACCTGAGAATACATCCCTGAGACTGACTCCTGCTTCCACCATTCAGGCTGGCAGGCTTAGGAGTGGGAGAGCCTATCGTAACCTGGCCAGACTCAGCTAGCTCCCGCCCTCGGTCTATTTAAGCCTGCACTTCCTGTCCCTCGGTGCTTGTTATTGCTTTGGTTTCCTTCCTTGTGGTTCCTGGCCCAGCTACAGCTCCTGCTATTTTTGATCCTGCTCCATACCGACCCTGGCTTACCGACTACTCTTCTGCTTTTCGTTTTGTACCTCGCACACTCCTGGCTTGACTCGGCTCGTTCACCACTCTGGTTGCTCACGGTGTTGCCGTGGGCAACGGCCCCTTTTCCTTGCTTGTGTTCCTTGTATGTTTGTCGTGTTTGTCGTTCACTTACTGAGCGCAGGGACCGCCGCCCAGTTGTACCCCGTCGCCTAGGGCGGGTCGTTGCAAGTAGGCAGGGACAGAGTGGCGGGTAGATTAGGGCTCACTTGTCCGTCTCCCTACCCCCTGCCGTTACAACATCACTATAACAATACTACATTACTATAACAATACTACATTACTATAATAATAATACATTACTAAACAATACTACATTACTATAATAATATTACATTACTATAATACTACATTACTATAACACTACATTACTATAATACTACATTACTATAATACTACATTACTATAACACTACATTACTATAATACTACATTACTATAAGGGCGGGTTCACACATGGCGGAATTCCACTTAAATTCCGCTGCGGACACTCCGCAGCGTTAATCCGCAGCGGAGCCGTTTCTCCATTGACTTTCACTTTAATTTAGCAGTGTTCGTTTACACGATGCGTACAATTCCGCTGCGGAGCATAGGCTGCGGAGCGGAATTTGGTGTCCGCAGCATGCTCTGTCTGTTGCGGAGCAGTGGCGGACTCATGGCGGAATTTCTCCATTGACTTCAATGGAGATTCTAAGTTCCGCAATGAAGTCCGCAGCTGTCATGCACATGTCATGTGTGCTGCGGATGCGTCTTGCTTTTTTAACTTGACATTTCTTCATTCTGGCTGGACCTATGTATTTCTAGGTCTACAGCCAGACTGAGGAAGTCAATGGGGCTCCTGTAATGACGGGAGCGTTGCTAGGAGACGTCTGTAAATAGTCACTGTCCAGGGTGCTGAAAGAGTTAAGCGATCGGCAGTAACTGTTTCTGCACCCGGGACAGTGACTACCGATCCCAATATACATGTATCTGTAAAAAAACATATAAGTTCATACTTACCGAGAACTCCCTTCGTCTGTCTCCAGTCCGGCCTCCCAGGATGACGTTTCATTCTAAGTGACGGCTGCAGCCAATCACAGGCCAAGCACAGGCTGCAGCGGTCACATGGACTGGCGCGTCATCCAGGGAGGTCGGGCTGGATGCCGAAAGAGGGACGCGTCACCAAGACAACGGCCGGTAAGTATGAAAATCGTTTACTTTCACTAGGGAAAGTGCTGTCCCTTCTCTCTATCCTGCACTGATACAGAGAAGGGAAGCACTTTTCCCGCAGTCTGCAGCAGCTAGTCCGCATCAATGTACTGCACATTTTGTGCAGATCCGCTGCAGAATCTGCAACGCAGATTCTGTGCGGCATCGATGCGGACAGTTGCGGAGGAATTCCGCCATGTGTGGTCATGCCCATATACTACATTACTATAATAATACTACATTACTATAACAACACTACATTACTATAACACTACATTACTATAATAATACTACATTACTATAATAATACTACATTACTATAACAATACTACATTACTATAATACTACATTACTATAACACTACATTACTATAATACTACATTACTATAACACTACATTACTATAATACTACATTACTATAATACTACATTACTATAACACTACATTACTATAACACTACATTACTATAATACTACATTACTATAATACTACATTACTATAACAATACTACATTACTATAATACTAAATTACTATAATAATACTAAATTACTATAATAATACTACATTACTATAATAATACTACATTACTATAACACTACATTACTATAATACTACATTACTATAACACTACATTACTATAATACTACATTACTATAACACTACATTACTATAATACTACATTACTCTAACACTACATTACTATAATACTACATTACTATAACAATACTACATTACTATAACAATACTACATTACTATAATACTACAGTACTATAACAATACTACATTACTATAATAATACTACATTTGTATAATAATATCACATTACCATAACAATACTACATTACTATAATACTACATTACTGAAACAATGCTACATTACTATAATAATACTACATTATTAGAATAATAATAATACATTACTATAATAATACTACATTTCTATAATAATACTACATTACTATAATAACAATACATTACTATATCAATATTACATTACTATAACTATACTACATTACTTTAGAAATACTACATTACTATAATACTGCTACATTACAATAATACTACATTACTATAACAATACTACATTACTATAACACTACATTACTATAACACTACATTACTATAACACTACATTACTATAACACTACATTACTATAACACTACATTACTATAATACTACATTACTATAACACTACATTACTATAACACTACATTACTATAACACTACATTACTATAACACTACATTACTATAACACTACATTACTATAACACTACATTACTATAACAATACTACATTACTATAATACTACATTACTATAACACTACATTACTATATTGCTACATTACTATAATACTACATTACTATAACACTACATTACTATAATACTACATTACTATAATACTACATCACTATAACACTACATTACTATAATACTACATTACTATAACACTACATTACTATAATAATACTACATTACTATAACACTACATTACTATAATACTACATTACTATAACACTACATTACTATAATACTACCTTACTATAATACTACATTACTATAACAATACTACATCACTATAATACTATAATATTACATTGCTATAATGCTACATTACTATAATACTACATTACTATAATACTACATTACTATAATACTACATTACTATAACTCTACATTACTATAACAATACTACCTTACTATAAGAATACGACATTACTTTAGAAATACTACATTACTATAACACTACATTACTATAATACTACATTACTATAACAATACTACATTACTATAACACTACATTACTATAATACTACATTACTATAATACTACATTACTATAACACTACATTACTATAATACTAAATTACTATAATAATACCACATTACTAAAACAATGCAAAATTACTATAAGGCTGGGTTCACACGTGGCGGAATTTCACTTAAATTCCGCTGCGGACACTCCGCAGCGTTAATCCGCAGCGGAGCCGTTTCTGCATTGACTTACACTTTAATTTAGCAGTGTTCGTTTAGACGAGGCGTAAAATTCCGCTGCGGAGCATAGGCTGCGGAGCGGAATTTGGTGTCCGCAGCATGCTCTGTCTGTTGCGGAGCAGTGGCGGACTCATGGCGGAATTTCTCCATTGACTTCAATGGAGATTCTAATTTCCGCAATGAAGTCCGCAGCTGTCATGCACATGTTATGTGTGCTGCGGATCCGTCTTGCTTTTTTAACTTGACATTTCTTCATTCTGGCTGGACCTATGTATTTCTAGGTCTACAGCCAGACTGAGGAAGTCAATGGGGCTCCCGTAATGACGGGAGCGTTGCTAGGAGACGTCTGTAAATAGTCACTGTCCAGGGTGCTGAAAGAGTTAAGCGATCGGCAGTAACTGTTTCTGCACCCGGGACAGTGACTACCGATCCCAATATACATGTATCTGTAAAAAAAAATGAAGTTCATACTTACCGAGAACTCCCTGCTTCTGTCTCCAGTCCGGCCTCCCAGGATGACGTTTCAGTCTAAGTGACGGCTGCAGCCAATCACAGGCCAAGCACAGGCTGCAGCGGTCACATGGACTGCCGCGTCATCCAGGGAGATCGGGCTGGATGCCGAAGGAGGGACGCGTCACCAAGACAACGGCCGGTAAGTATGAATTTCTTTGACTTTCACAAGGGAAAGTGCTGTCCCTTCTCTCTATCCTGCACTGATAGGGAGTAGGGAAGTACTTTTACCGCAGTCCGCAGCAGCTAGTCCGCATCAATTTACTGCACATTTTGTGCAGATCCGCAGCAGAATCTGCAACGCAGATTCTGTGCGGCATTGATGCGGACAGTTGCGGAGGAAATCCGCCACGTGTGGTCATGCCCTAACACTACATTACTATAACACTACATTACTATAACACTACATTACTATAACACTACATTACTATAACACTACATTACTATAACACTACATTACTATAACACTACATTACTATAACACTACATTACTATAACACTGCATTACTATAACACTACATTACTATAACACTACATTACTATAACACTACATTACTATAATACTACATTACTATAACACTACATTACTATAACACTACATTACTATAACACTACATTACTATAATACTACATTACTATAATACTACATTACTATAACACTACATTACTATAACAATACTATATTACTATAATATTACATTACTATAACACTACTACATTACTATAATACTACATTACTATAATACTACATTACTATAACACTGCATTACTATAACACTACATTACTATAACACTACATTACTATAACACTACATTACTATAACACTACATTACTATAACACTACATTACTATAACACTACATTACTATAACACTACATTACTATAACACTACATTACTATAACACTACATTACTATAATACTACATTACTATAACACTACATTACTATAATACTACATTACTATAACAATACTACATTACTATAACACTACATTACTATAATACTACATTACTATAACACTACATTACTATAACACTACATTACTATAACACTACATTACTATAACACTACATTACTATAACACTACATTACTATAACACTACATTACTATAACACTACATTACTATAACACTACATTACTATAACACTACATTACTATAACACTACATTACTATAATACTACATTACTATAATACTACATTACTATAATACTACATTACTATAACACTACATTACAATAACACTACATTACTATAACACTACATTACTATAACACTACATTACTATAACACTACATTACTATAACACTACATTACTATAACACTACATTACTATAACACTACATTACTATAACACTACATTACTATAACACTACATTACTATAACACTACATTACTATAACACTACATTACTATAACAATACTACATTACTATAACACTACATTACTATAACACTACATTACTATAACAATACTACATTACTATAACACTACATTACTATAATACTACATTACTATAACACTACATTACTATAACACTACATTACTATAATAACACTACATTACTATAATAACACTACATTACTATAATACTACATTACTATAACACTATATTACTATAACACTACATTACTATAACACTACATTACTATAACACTACATTACTATAACACTACATTACTATAATACTACATTACTATAACACTACATTACTATAACACTACATTACAATAACACTACATTACTATAATACTACATTACTATAACACTACATTACTATAACACTACATTACTATAACAATACTACATTACTATAATACTACATTACTATAACAATACTACATTACTATAATACTACATTACTATAACAATACTACATTACTATAATACTACATTACTATAACACTACATTACTATGATACTACATTACTATAACACTACATTACTATAACACTACATTACTATAATACTACATTACTATAACACTACATTACTATAATACTACATTACTATAACACTACATTACTATAACACTACATTACTATAACACTACATTACTATAACACTACATTACTATAACACTACATTACTATAACACTACATTACTATAACACTACATTACTATAACACTACATTACTATAACACTACATTACTATAACACTACATTACTATAATACTACATTACTATAATACTACTTTACTATAACACTACATTACTATAACACTACATTACTATAACACTACATTACTATAATACTACATTACTATAACACTACATTACTATAACACTGCATTACTATAACACTACATTACTATAATACTACATTACTATAACACTACATTACTATAATACTACATTACTATAATACTACATTACTATAATACTACATTACTATAATACTATATTACTATAATACTACATTACTATAACACTACATTACTATAATACTACATTACTATAACACTACATTACTATAATACTACATTACTATAATACTACATTACTATAATACTACATTACTATAATACTATATTACTATAATACTACATTACTATAACACTACATTACTATAATACTACATTACTATAACACTACATTACTATAACACTACATTACTATAATACTACATTACTATAACACTACATTACTATAATACTACATTACTATAATACTACATTACAATAATACTACATTACTATAACACTACATTACTATAACACTACATTACTATAACACTACATTACTATAACACTACATTACTATAATAATACTACATTACTATAATACTACATTACTATAACACTACATTACTATAACACTACATTACTATAACACTACATTACTATAACACTACATTACTATAATAATACTACATTACTATAACACTACATTACTATAACACTACATTACTATAATAATACTACATTACTATAACACTACATTACTATAACACTACATTACTATAATACTACATTACTATAATACTACATTACTATAATACTATATTACTATAATACTACATTACTATAACACTACATTACTATAATACTACATTACTATAATACTACATTACTATAACACTACATTACTATAACACTACATTACTATAACACTACATTACTATAATACTACATTACTATAACACTACATTACTATAATACTACATTACTATAACACTACATTACTATAACACTACATTACTATATCACTACATTACTATAACACTACATTACTATAACACTACATTACTATAACACTACATTACTATAACACTACATTACTATAATACTACATTACTATAATACTACATTACTATAACACTACAATACTATAACACTGCATTACTATAATACTACATTACTATAATACTACATTACTATAACACTACATTACTATATAATACTACATTACTATAACACTACATTACTATAACACTACATTACTATAATACTACATTACAATAACACTACATTACTATAATACTACATTACTATAATACTACATTACTATAACACTACATTACTATAACACTACATTACTATAACACTGCATTACTATAACACTGCATTACTATAACACTACATTACTATAACACTACATTACTATAACACTACATTACTATAACACTACATTACTATAATACTACATTACTATAAGGGCATGACCACACGTGGCGGATTTCCTCCGCAACTGTCCGCATCAATGCCGCACAGAATCTGCGTTGCAGATTCTGCTGCGGATCTGCACAAAATGTGCAGAAAATTGATGCGGACTGGCCGCTGCGGACTGCAGGAAAAGTGCTTCCCTTCTCCCTATTCAGTGCAGGATAGAGAGAAGGGACAGCACTTTCCCTAGTGAAAGTCAAAGAAATTCATACTTACCGCCCGTTGTCTTGGTGACGCGTCCCTCTTTCGGCATCCAGCCCGACCTCCCTGGATGACGCTCCAGTCCATGTGACCGCTGCAGCCTGTGCTTGGCCTGTGATTGGCTGCAGCCGTCACTTAGAATGAAACGTCATCCTGGGAGGCCGGACTGGAGACAGACGCAGGGAGTTCTCGGTAAGTATGAACTTATATGTTTTTTTACAGATACATGTATATTGAGATCGGTAGTCACTGTCCCGGGTGCAGAAACAGTTACTGCCGATCGCGTAACTCTTTCAGCACCCTGGACAGTGACTATTTACAGACGTCTCCTAGCAACGCTCCCGTCATTACGGGAGCCCCATTGACTTCCTCAGTCTGGCTGTAGACCTAGAAATACATAGGTCCAGCCAGAATGAAGAAATGTCATGGTAGTAAAAACAATACGCTCCGCAGCACACATAAGATCTGCGGACTTCATTGCGGAATTTTGACTCTCCATTGAAGTCAATGGAGAAATTCCGCCATGAGTCCGCAACCAGTCCGCCACTGCTCCGCAACAGACAGAGCATGCTGCGGACACCAAATTCCGCTCCGCAGCCTATGCTCCGCAGCGGAATTTTCAGCCTAGTCTAAACGAACACTGCTAAATTAAAGTGTAAGTCAATGGACAAACGGCACCGCTGCGGATTAACGCTGCGGAGTGTCCGCAGCGGAATTTCAGTGAAATTCCGCCACGTGTGAACCCGCCCTAACACTACATTACTATAACACTACATTACTATAACAGTACCCCATTACCATAACAATACTACATTACTATAATACTACATTACTATAATGTCTAATATTATGGGTGTTACTATTATTCTGTAAGCCAGCATGCTGCACTATATGCACCCATGTAACTGACACAGTCATAAAAGCTACATTTGTGCAATGATAATACTAAGAAGCCACCCCACCCCCCTCTTGAATAGTGAGCGTGTGAGAGGGGTTTTCATCAGTATATTGCACCTGCGTGATCTCCCCCTATGCAGGATTGTGTTTTGTCTGCATCATGCCAGGAGGTTTTTGTCCTTCCCTCATGAGTAAGTATTGCCTATTCGGTGATTTTACATTACTATAATACTACATTACTATAGCAATACTACATTACTATAACATTACATTACTATAACAATACTATATTACTATATAATACTACATTACTATAATACTACATTACTATAACAATACTACATTACTATATAATACTACATTACTATAATACTACATTACTATAATACTACATTACTATAATACTACATTACTATAACACTACATTACTATAACACTACATTACTATAATACTACATCACTATAACAATACATTACTATAATACTACATTACTATAATACTACATTACTATAAAAATACTTCATTATTATAACAATACTACATTACTATATAATACTACATTACTATAACACTACATTACTATAAAAATACTTCATTATTATAACAATACTACATAACTATATAATACTACATTACTATAACACTACATTACTATAACACTACATTACTATATAATACTACATTACTATAACACTACATTACTATAATACTACATTACTATAACAATACTACATTACTATAAAAATACTTCATTATTATAACAATACTACATAACTATATAATACTACATTACTATAAAAATACTTCATTATTATAACAATACTACATTACTATATAATACTACATTACCATAACAATACTACATTACTATTATACTACATTACTATATAATACTACATTACTATAATACTACATTACTATAAAAATACTTCATTATTATAACAATACTACATTACTATATAATACTACATTACTATAACACTACATTACTATTATACTACATTACTATAATGCTACTTTACTATATAATACTACATTACTATAACAATACTACATTACTATTATACAACATTACTATAAAAATCCTACATTACTATATTAATACTACATTACTATAATACTACATTACTATAATAATACTACATTACTATAATATTACATTACTATAATAATACCACATTACTATAACAATACTAGATTATTATAACACTACATTACTATAACACTACTTAATTTCTATAATAATACTACATTACTATAATAACAATAATACATTACTATATTCTACTACATTACTATAACAATACTATATTACTATAATACTACATTACTATAAAAATACTATGTTACTATTACATTACTACATTACTATAATACTTCCTTTTTATAATAATACTAAATTACTATAACACTACATTACTATAATAACAATTCTATATTAATACTATATTACTATAATAATTCTACATTACTATACTGATACTACATTACTATACTATCAATACTACATTACTATAATACTACATTACTATAAGGGCGGGTTCACACATGGCGGAATTCCACTTAAATTCCGCTGCGGACACTCCGCAGCGTTAATCCGCAGCGGAGCCGTTTCTCCATTGACTTTCACTTTAAATTAGCAGTGTTCGTTTACACGATGCGTACAATTCCGCTGCGGAGCATAGGCTGCGGAGCGGAATTTGGTGTCCGCAGCATGCTCTGTCTGTTGCGGAGCAGTGGCGGACTCATGGCGGAATTTCTCCATTGACTTCAATGGAGATTCAAAGTTCCGCAATGAAGTCCGCAGCTGTCATGCACATGTCATGTGTGCTGCGGATACGTCTTGCTTTTTTAACTTGACATTTCTTCATTCTGGCTGGACCTATGTATTTCTAGGTCTACAGCCAGACTGAGGAAGTCAATGGGGCTCCCGTAATGACGGGAGCGTTGCTAGGAGACGTCTGTAAATAGTCACTGTCCAGGGTGCTGAAAGAGTTAAGCGATCGGCAGTAACTGTTTCTGCACCCGGGACAGTGACTACCGATCCCAATATACATGTATCTGTAAAAAAACATATAAGTTCATACTTACCGAGAACTCCCTGCGTCTGTCTCCAGTCCGGCCTCCCAGGATGACGTTTCAGTGTAAGTGACGGCTGCAGCCAATCACAGGCAAAGCACAGGCTGCAGCGGTCACATGGACTGGCGCGTCATCCAGGGAGGTCGGGCTGGATGCCGAAAGAGGGACGCGTCACCAAGACAAGGGCCGGTAAGTATGAAAATCGTTTCCTTTCACTAGGGAAAGTGCTGTCCCTTCTCTCTATCCTGCACTGATAGGGAGAAGGGAAGCACTTTTCCCGCAGTCTGCAGCAGCTAGTCCGCATCAATGTACTGCACATTTTGTGCAGATCCGCTGCAGAATCTGCAACGCAGATTCTGTGCGGCATCGATGCGGACAGTTGCGGAGGAATTCCGCCATGTGTGGTCATGCCCTAACACTACATTACTATAACAATACATTATTATAATACTACATTACTATAACACTACATTACTATAACACTACATTACTATAACACTGCATTACTATAACAATACTGCATTGCTATAATAATACTACATTACTATAATAATTCATTACTATAACATTACTACATTACTATAATACTACATTACTATAAAAAACGACATTACTATAACACTACATTACTATAACACTACATTACTATAATACTACATTACTATAATACTACATTACTATAACACTACATTACTATAACACTACATTACTATAACACTACATTACTATAACACTATATTACTATAACACTACATTACTATAACACTACATTACTATAACACTACATTACTATAACACTACATTACTATAACACTACATTACTATAATACTACATTACTATAATACTACATTACTATAACACTACATTACTATAATACTACATTACTATAACAATACTACATTACTATAACACTACATTACTATAACACTACATTACTATAACACTACATTACTATAATACTACATTACTATAACACTACATTACTATAACTCTACATTACTATAACACTACTACATTACTATAACACTACATTACTATAACAATACATTATTATAATACTACATTACTATAACACTACATTACTATAACACTACATTACTATAACACTGCATTACTATAACAATACTGCATTGCTATAATAATACTACATTACTATAATAATTCATTACTATAACATTACTACATTACTATAATACTACATTACTATAAAAAACGACATTACTATAACACTACATTACTATAATACTACATTACTATAACACTACATTACTATAACACTACATTACTATATAATACTACATTACTATAACACTACATTACTATAACACTACATTACTATAACACTACATTACTATAACACTACATTACTATAACACTACATTACTATAACACTACATTACTATAACACTACATTACTATAACACTACATTACTATAACACTACATTACTATAACACTACATTACTATAATACTACATTACTATAACACTGCATTACTATAATACTACATTACTATAACACTACATTACTATAACACTACATTACTATAACACTACATTACTATAACACTACATTACTATAACACTACATTACTATAACACTACATTACTATAACACTACATTACTATAACACTACATTACTATAACACTACATTACTATAACACTACATTACTATAACACTACATTACTATAACACTATATTACTATAACACTACATTACTATAACACTACATTACTATAACACTACATTACTATAACACTACATTACTATAACACTACATTACTATAACACTACATTACTATAACACTACATTACTATAACACTACATTACTATAACACTACATTACTATAACACTACATTACTATAACACTACATTACTATAATACTACATTACTATAATACTACATTACTATAACACTATATTACTATAACACTACATTACTATAACACTACATTACTATAATACTACATCACTATAACAATACATTACTATAATACTACATTACTATAACACTACATTACTATAACACTACGTTACTATAACACTACATTACTATAATACTACATTACTATAACACTACATTACTATAACACTACATTACTATACACTACATTACTATAACACTACATTACTATAACACTACATTACTATAACACTACATTACTATAACACTACATTACTATAACACTACATTACTATAACACTACATTACTATAATACTACATTACTATAATACTACATTACTATAACACTACATTACTATAACACTACATTACTATAACACTATATTACTATAACACTACATTACTATAACACTACATTACTATAACACTACATTACTATAACACTACATTACTATAACACTGCATTACTATAATACTACATTACTATAATACTACATTACTATAATACTACATTACTATAATACTACATTACTATAACACTACATTACTATAACACTACATTACTATAACACTACATTACTATAACACTACATTACTATAACACTACATTACTATAACACTACATTACTATAACACTACATTACTATAACACTACATTACTATAACACTACATTACTATAACACTACGTTACTATAACACTACATTACTATAATACTACATTACTATAACACTACATTACTATAACACTACATTACTATACACTACATTACTATAACACCACATTACTATAACACTACATTACTATAATACTTCATTGCTATAATACTACATTACTATAACACTACATTACTATAACACTACATTACTATAATACTACATTACTATAATACTACATTACTATAATACTACATTACTATAACACTACATTACTATAATACTATATTACTATAACACTACATTACTATAACACTACATTACTATAATACTTCATTGCTATAATAATACTACATTACTATAATAATACTACATTACTATAACAATACTACATTGCTATAATAATACTACATTACTATAATAACACTACATTACTATAATAATAATACTACAGTACATTACTATAACAATACTACATTACTATAATACTACATTACTACAATAACGCTACATTACTATAATACTACTGCAGTACATTACTATAACAATACTAAATTATTATAATACTACATTACTATAACAATACTACATTACTATAACACTACATTACTATAACACTACATTACTATAACAATACTACATTACTATAACACTACATTACTATAACACTACATTACTATAATAATACTACATTACTATAACACTACATTACTATAATGCTAAATACAGAAAAATAGACTCTGATCGCATATTTGTTACAGGCTGGGTAAAGTTTAAGAAACCAACTTCCCCCCATAATTTATCGGATCGACTGCTCCATAATTATTAGACCATACCAAAGAGAAAATAGAGCTTGCAGTCAGAAATTATAGAAATATATAAATTTTATTACACAAAATAACACACATTTAAAAACACATGATAATGAAGACTCTAGTACTGACACTGTGGTACATGGTTCAGCACGGAGACATACTAGATAAAGCGGTATAGTGGCATAGAATGCAGGCTATATACACTGCCCACATAGATACTGCACTATCACATCAGATGGATTGTGTATTGATTGCCCATAGTGTCCTCACAATCTTATAAATTTAAAGGCTAATGCCGGATACAGGGAGGATCAACAGGGGGCCAAACAATTGTTAAAGTGAGCAATATAGCAATGCAAGCTTACCCATTTGAAGGAATGAAAATTGTCTATGCACATCCGTGCAGAATCCACCACAGGGAACCCCAACGCGCGTTTCGCTGTTAATGGTTGCTTCCTCAGGGGATACTAAATTATTATAATACTCCATTACTATAATAATAATACTCCATTACTATAATACTACATTACTATAACACTACATTACTATAACACTACATTACTATAATAATACTACATTACTATAACACTACATTACTATAACACTACATTACTATAATAATACCACATTACTACAACAATACTACATTACTATAATAATACTGCTAGGTTTAAACTTAACGGAAATTTGTGCGTTTACGCCATGTGCTTATTTTAACAATCCAGTTTTCTAGTTTAAGTGTCGCTAAATGCAATCTGGCTGCTCAGTTGGCAGCGTTTGGCAGACACAAGAACATGAAGATTGGGCAGCCCATAAAAGGACAGTGATGTCAGGGGCAACCCCAGAGCCGGATTCCTGGGCAGAGCGCTACGAGCGCTCTGTCTGGGACCTTATCTCTGCTGCTGACATCACTGTCCATATATTGACAGTGATATCAGGGACTTCCCCCCAGCAAGAGTCCCGGAGCAGAGCCGATTCTAGCACTCTGACTGGGACTCCAGCTCTGCTCCTGACATCACTGTCCATATATGGACAGTGATGTCAGGGGCAAACTCAGAGCAGGAGTCCCGGAGCAGAGCGCTGTATAGAGTATAGTATATAGTGTATAGTCTATAGTGGATAGTATATAATGTATAGAAGTGTATATTCTATAGTGGATAGTGTATAGTGGATAGTCTATAGTGTATAGTGAATAGTATATCGTGTATATTCTGTAATGGATAGTATATAGTATATAGTATATCGTGTTTAGAGTATAGTATATAGTGGATAGTCTATAGTCTATAGTGGATAGTACATAGAGTATAGAGTATAGAGTATAGAGTATAGTGGATAGTGTATAGTGGATAGTATATAGTAGATAGTCTATAGAGTATAGTGGATAGTGTATAGAGTATAGTATATAGTGGATAGAGTATAGTGTAATCTGTATCTGGTAGAGGTCCATTTTGTCTGATGAGCAGATTGCTCTGATTTCCAAGCAGAAAATCTTCAGCATGTGGTTAGAATCTCTAATTCTCTTCCCCGCAAATCATGTGCAGGGGCCGGACACTGTACGACCATTACTATATGTCGCCAATGTGTTCAGTCTAAACAATTCTGTACTGTAGATTCTGAGTGTCTTGTTATCTGTTATGTGTCACTTACTAAGGTGCTGAACAGCGGAGCCACCAAAAATGTTCAGGTGACGTTCCATTATTTTATAGAACTCAATCAGTAGATGGATCCATCCAAACATGGGATGCACACTTCTTCTCCTTCTCCTTCTTTTTCTTCTTCTTCTACTTCTTCTTCTCCTTCTTCTACTTCTCGTTCATCTCCTTCTTCTTCTCCTTTCTTCTTCTCCTTTGTCTTCTTCTTCTCGTTCATCTCATTCTTCTTCTCCTCCTTCTCCTTCTTCTCCTTCTTCCTCTTCATCTTCTTCTTCTCGTCAATCTCCTTCATCTCCCTCTCCTTCTCCTTCTTCGTCTCCTTCTTCTCCTTCGTCTTCTTCTTCTCCTTCGTCTTCTTCGTCTCCTTTTTCTTCTTCTCCTTCTTCTCCTTCGTCTTCTTCTTCTTCGTCTCCTTCTTCTTCTCCTTCATCTTCTTCTACTCCTTCTCCTTCGTCTTCTTCTTAGTCTCCTTCTACTTCTCCTTCGTCTTCTTCTTCTCCTTCGTCTTCTTCTTCTCCTACTTCTTCTTCTCTTTCGTCTTCTTCTTCTCCTTCTTCTCCTTCTCCTCCTCCTTTTTCTTTTTAATTCTCTTTTTTATTGAACATTTATTGAGAAAATGAACATACAAAAAAATAACATAGTGCAAATCCCCAGAAGGATTATTACATATAATCAAGGCGGTTCAAGGATATAATACCATCAGGGAATATAGTAATGTTACAGAGAAGCTTCATCAGAAGAGAAAATATAACAAGTATCTAGAGCAGCTGACAAAGGAGTATTAAAAGAATCCTATTACAGGTAATACAAAGCAGCTCCAATACACAGAACACAACAAAATAATCAACATCAACTACATACAAAGTCCCAAAATATCTGCCGTATATAGGGTTATTGTGTGTAAACGGGGGGGGGGGGGAATAGGAAGGGGAAAGGGGGGGTTATGGGGATTTGTACCAGAAATGACAAGAACTAATTTAAAGAGCCTCTATGTTCCCTCCTTGCTGACCAGGTATTCATGAACGCCGAGTGCCTTCTATCTGACCAACTGGCTCACGCCTCCATTCTGCAGATATTATCTACTTTTTCCACCCATTCGCAAAAGCTCGGTGCGGAGGTATTTCTCCAGTGTAGGGGAATTAAGAGCTTTGCCGCATTTAATTGATGGGCGCAGAGGTCATTTTTGGGAGGCCTAAATGCAGTCGAAGTTGCCCATAGTAAGATTACCTCTGCGGAGGGGGGAATACTCTTTCCTGTAAGACGGTGTATACTATCAAGTATCTCCCGCCAATAAGGTTTAATAAGAGGGCACTCCCACCAAATATGGAGATATGACCCTCTACCCCCGAGACATCTCCAACATCTCTTATCAGGAATGAGGTTGATTTTGTGTAAATATTCCGGCGTTCGATACCACCTGGTGAGCAGTTTGAAGGAATTCTCCTGGACTATCACCAATCGCGAGAAACCATGAGAATTGCAAAGAATAACTGATGATTCTTCTTTAGACCATGTAAAGGACAGTTCAGATTCCCAGGCTAAAATATCCTTCTTCTTTTTCTTTTCCGTCTCGTTCGTCTCCTTCTTCTTCTTCTTCTCCTCCTTCTTCTTCTTCTCCTCTATCGTCTTCTTTATTTAGGACAGGTGAATATAATCTATTGTTCTCTGTTATCAGACATGTCAGGCTGGGGAGAGGCAAATTTATTAAGTGTTTTAGACACATTTTAAAAAGCATCTAGAAAAAGGGGAGTGGCTACGAGGGGTCGTAAAATGTGCTAGATTGGAAAATGGATTAGGCCAATTTTTAGGCACAAAATATTTATGTAAAGTACACCAGCCATAAAGTGACAAAGGGGCAGAGATCTCCTCCTGCTTCTCCTTCTTCTCCTCCTCATCCTTTTTCTTCTTTTTCTTCTTCTTCTCCTCGTTCTTCTTTTAATTATTCTTCTTCTTCTCCTCCTTCCCCTTCTCTTTCTTTTTCTTCTTTTTCTTCTCCTAGTTTTTCTCCTTCTTCTCCCTCTTCTTGTTCTACTTCTCTTTATTTTTCTTCTTCTTCTCCTCCTTCCTCTTCTCCTTTTTCTTCTCCTTCTTCTCCTCCTCATCCTTTTTCTTCTTTTTCTTCTTCTTCTCCTCGTTCTTCTTTTAATTATTCTTCTTCTTCTCCTCCTTCCCCTTCTCCTTCTTTTTCTTCTTCTCCTAGTTTTTCTTCTTCTTCTCCTTCTTCCCCTTCTGCTTCTTCTTCTCCTTCTCTTTATTTTTCTTCTTCTTCTCCTCCTTCCCCTTCTCCTTTTTCTTCTCCTTCTTCTTGTCCTTTTCCTCCTCCTTCTTCTCCCTCTTCTCCCTCTTCTTCTTCTTCTTCTTCTCCTTCTTCCATTGAATGAATCATTCACACTATGGGTGGGGCTTAGTTGTGATCAACTTCCAACCGTAACCTACATAGTAAAATGGGGTGGAGACTGACAACTATTTTCTGGTGTGAGAAAATTAGTCTCATGCATATAACAGCCAAAAGTTCCTACAATGTAGAAGCCGTATAGTAAGAGGGAATACAGGGGGCACAAATCCTTGACACTGTGCAGGTGAGTACGGACTCTATAGAGGAGGTGAGGATTCATATATGACTGCAGTTCTCCTTTCACTCCATTGTCCTGGGGAATAATAACATATTTGTAGTGCACAAAACACAACGAGCAGAGCTTTCCATTATAGGGAACAATGCCCCCCCCCCCCCCGCCCCCATGATGGCGTGTTCCTTTGATAACTCATTGACTAACACAACAAGTGCGGGGGTGGGGAGAGGGGGTAGAGGTCTGTCCTCCAGTACTATACCGGACCCCCCTCTTGTAGCTTCTTCTATCACCTGACACGCAGCATTTATTTCCAACTACTATTGATCGGAGCTCTATAAAAATGATTACACTTGACCCCGGCCTGGACCCTCGTCATTGTCTTAGGCACGGCTGGAGAATGGTGCGCTGCAGCGGCCGGGCGCTGGGGGAGGTGATAAGTGGGGATGGGGAGAGGGCGATGTACTGTGAACAACCAGACTGGATACAATTAATGTTTTCATCCCTTTCCTCTTTCTGTGACCAGAGTGGGAGATTTGAGCACTTTCCTCGGCTTTGACCTTTCCTATCACCTGCGACGTCGTCCCGTCCCCCCCGTCCCGCTCACATATTGTTGCCGGCGCTCTGAGTTAATTGCTTGTGGCTGCTCGAAACCTTTTTTTTCTGTTGCCTGAGACCTGGTCAGCGAGTCAAGGAGCGTCTGGGCACAAAGCAATGACAAGTTAAACAGCGGGAAGAAATGAAGGTCTGGCGTACCCCGGCGAAAAAAACCGAGGTCTGGTAAATGAGCTCTGATGACATCACGGGCCTCTGTATATCATGACGTCATGCTGTATATAGATACTAAATAACGCCCATTCTCCCAGTGCATCATTGTATCACTATGAAATAGCAACAAATAGCAAAACAAAATTCTATATATCTAAAGGGGCCATACACCAAAATGTATTGAAACTATTGGCACTCTATTTTTGTGTTGGAGGTTCCCCCCAAAAGAGCACCCCAGCCCCTCTGTATGAGGATAGGGTGAGGGGCTACACAAGGATTACCAATAATAATATGTTCTTAAAGAAGAATAATCGGGGCTGACCGTAGACCCGCAGACCTAACCAGTGTGATGTTTTTTTTAATTTCCATTATTTTGGTGGGTGTTTTTCTTTTTGTGGTGAATCAACATTTGTTTGTCCTAAGTTTGCAGAATATTTTTGAAATATCACGTTTGTATTTACACGGTGGATCATTTTGATTTGTTTCTAGCCGAGAACTACTCAATGATCTGAAATAGCACAAAACCAGAAGACATGATAAGATAGATATGAGATAGTTAGATAGATAGATAGATAGATAGATAGATAGATAGATAGATAGATAGATAGATAGATAGATAGATAGATAGATAAGAGATAGATAGATAGATAGATAGATAGATAGAGAGAGAGAGAGATAGATAGATATGAGATAGATAGATATGAGATAGATAGATATGAGATAGATAGATATGAGATAGATAGATAGATAGATAGATAGATAGATAGATAGATAGATAGATAGATAGATAGATAGATAGATTCCACAGTCCTGGAGTGTCAGTATTATCCTGATTGTTTATTTATATGTCAGCAGAGAAGAAGAAATAGTTTTTATTGTGAAGGAAATCTGTAGAAGTAGCAGCGTCTTGTTCTCTAGAAGTCAGCAGCCTGCAGTCCGTCATAAATCAAAGCTCCCAAACTCCCAGTCTTCCAGCAGCCAGCGACCTGGTGAAGCAAGAAATGGCGAGAGAAGTGATGGCGTTTCATTACTGCGGGCGAAACGCTGATCACGACCAATTCTACGTGAAACTTACTGGTCTGAAACTCGCCTCAATCAGCAGCCGCGTCCACCGGGAGCGCAGACCCCAGCCCCACATCCGATGTGTTATGTGTAGATTATTGCACCCATGAAGGCGAAAGTAATAACCCCCTACTCTGCCAAGTCTTACTGGCATCACTAGGGTTACGGGGAGGTAAAGACAGCGCTAAAGAGTTGTACATTCACAGGACTGCACACAGGGGGGTACATAGAAAACATAAGACCCCATAACAAAAGTCAGAATTTGGCCCCCATCACTACCACCCATCATCACACTGTACCATACGTGTGACTACAGCACTGATCAAACGTAGTCAGGGGCAGAATAAATATTTCTGTTTAGTGACTCACAGGTGACGTCTTCTCACTGTTCTGCATTTGGTCCAGATTACCTCAACGTCTTCTTCGGACCACGACTTCTTCTCTGCAGACTTTACCACCCAGATTTGTGCCTACTTTGCTGTGAATCTTCACAATGTGCCCCTGAAAATAATAACGTGACATATAGGGCCCCTGAATAAAAAAAATGCCCTACACTGCCTGCTGAATTTAAGTGCATCACACTGTTCCCTCCAGAAAAAAGCCCCACCCAGTAAGGAATGAAATACTCACCTCGGGTCTCTCCGGCCATTCGCACTCAAATTCAACACAATTGAATTCATCGGTCCAGTCGACATTAAACGTGAGGGTCAGGGGGCGGGTCGGGGGCTACGGGCCCCAGTGTTGTTGTGAGCCTCCAATGGAAGTATATCATTGACTGCATAGACTGTAAAGTTATAATGCTACATTGTTATGTAAAGTTACATTCCCCTCCTGCATATGTGTCAGTATTCACTGTAGCTCTGACATTCTATTCATGAACAGGGACTCTCAGGGTGACACATGTTGATGCTGGAGTAGATGTTGCAATGGAGCAGTGTTATAAAAAGTGTCTGCACCCTCCAGAACCACAAACCCTGAACCGGGCAGCATATAATAGTGCAGCAGCGTTATAAGAGGAGCTGCTGATATCCGATCTGGATATAATTCTCTCTGGAGGTTCTCAGCCCTGCAGATATGTGACATAAAGTAGTGATCATGGTGGGTAGGGAGGTCTGCGCCACTCTTGTCAGTCATTACATCAAAGTACAAGTAGCAGGCTGATAACAGGGAGCACTAGCCTCTCCCCAGCCTGAAATGGCTGATAGCAGGGAATAATAGACTGCATTCACCCTTTAGGCCCCCCTGGCTCCATGAGTGAGGCGGGGTGGGAGGTGATAAATGCGGTGGAGACGGCCGCTTGATTAAGTCCATCACTTCATCAACACCTTCCCAGATTATAATCAATTATCAGGTCACCGGGGCCCGCTGGCTCTGCGCTCACACGCCGTGCGGGGATGGAATTAAATTTTATTGAAAAAGAAATATCAGGCGCATTACGTATGAGAGAATGTTTCTGGCTCAGCGCCCTAATCCCCACGGGGAGCGTTGTCCTTTCTCACCTTCCATCAGCCGGATCAGGTGCTCGGAGGGAATGTTCAGCGCCCCGTACCCGCGCCTGTGGTATATAATCATCCACGTCTTCCGGGGCCAGTGTCTCCATAGCAGAATGTGGTTGTTCCAATAGATTGCGAGCGCTCAGAGCCAAAACGTTGCGTCGACAGTGACAAAATGGGGGAAGAAATCTATTCCATCTTCTCAGAAATGTGACCAGATGTTTCTCAGGATGATTCCGGATCGCTGGTTTATGGATAATGTTCCGATATTGTGGCCGGCGCTTATTGATGTGACCTGAGAGTCGGTGCCACGTCTACTGTAATATGGACCGTGAGCAGGACTTCGCTTGTGGTTTTTGGTGCGGCGTCAGAAAAACATTTACCTACTGACCTCATGATTAGCCGTAACAGGCGTAACTACCAGAGTAGCAGGCACTACAACTGTTATAGGGCCCTACAAGTAGGGGGCCCTTAATGGTAAGGTGCTGTTGGTGATCGATCAATGATGGAAGGGAAGTGGAAGATTCAATGGTGCCCCATTTCAGGGTTTGCTATGGAGCCCCATTGTTGCTTGTAACACCCCTGCTGTCTCCATTATCCCTCTTCTGGGACATCACTTTATGCCTCTACAGCAGGGGTCTCAAACTCGGCCGGGTAAGTGGGACACATATAGAAAAAATGGGAAGTTGTCGGCCGCATTACTTTCAAATTTTATACAATACAAAATTATTGTTAATCAATTAGTTATTTGAACTATAATAATAATACTACATTACTCTAACACTATATTAATATAACAATACTACATTACTATAATAATACCGCTAGGTTCTCCAAGTGCTTATTTCAACAATCCAGTTTTTCAGTTTGTGTCGCTAAATGCAGTCCAGCAGCCCAGTTGGCAGACACACACGTCAAGATTGTGTAGCCCCTTTTAGATAGTGCCACTGTGCCCTCTGTAGATGCTGCCACAGTGTCCTCTGTAGATAGTGCCACTGTGCCCTCTGTAGATGCTGCCACAGTGCCCTCTGTAGATAATGCCACACACTGCCCTCTGTAGATAATGCCACAGTGCCCTCTGTAGATAATGCCACAGTGCCCTCTGTAGATACTGCCACAGAGCCCTCTGTAGATAATGCCACAGTGCCCTTTGTAGATACTGCCACAGTGCCCTCTGTAGATAATGCCACAGTGCCCTCTGTAGATAATGCCACAGTGCCCTCTATAGATACTGCCACAGAGCCCTCTGTAGATAATGCCACAGTGCCCTCTGTAGATGCTGCCACAGTGTCCTCTGTAGATGCTGCCACAGTGTCCTCTGTAGATGCTGCCTCAGTGTCCTCTGTAGATATTGCCACAGTGCCCTCTATAGATACTGCCACAGTGCCCTCTGTAGATGCTGCCACAGTGCCCTCTGTAGATGCTGCCACAGTGCCCTCTGTAGATAATGCCACAGTGCCCTCTGTAGATAATGCCACAGTGCCCTCTGTAGATAATGCCACAGTGCCCTCTGTAGATACTGCCACAGAGCCCTCTGTAGATAATGCCACAGTGCCCTCTGTAGATGCTGCCACAGTGTCCTCTGTAGATGCTGCCACAGTGTCCTCTGTAGATGCTGCCACAGTGTCTTCTGTAGATGCTGTCACATTGCCCCCCGCAGATGCTGCCACATTGCCCTCCGCAGATGCTGCCACATTGCCCTCCGCAGATGCTGCCACAGTGTCCTTTGTAGATGCTGCCAGTGTCCTCTGTAGATGCTGTCACATTGTCCTCCGCAGATGCTGCCACAGTGCCCTCCGCAGATGCTGCCACAGTGCCCTCCGCAGATGCTGCCACAGTGCCCTCCGCAGATGCTGCCACAGTGCCCTCTCCAGATAATGCCACACACCCCCAGTAGATAGCTCCATTGGGGCTCCCTCTAGAAAGTGGAATCCCCAGCCAGACCGTTACCAACGCTTTTGTTGGGGATTCCTCTACTGTTGGAGCCCCTGACGTTACTGTCCCTACACAGTGATGTCAGGGGATCCTCCTGGACCGGAATGAGATATCAGGGGCAACCCCAGAGCCGGTGTCTGGGAGCAGAGCACTAGTATAGGCTCTGCGCCAGAACTCTGGGGAACCCACTGACATCAGTGTCCATATATGGACAGTGATGTCAGGGGCTTACCCAGAGCTGGAGTCGTGAAGCAGAGCTGCTTCTAGCACTCTGCCTGGGATTCCAGCTCTGCTCCTGACATCACTGTCCATATATGGAAATGGATGTCAGGGGCAACCCCACAGCTGGAGTCCCGGGCAGATCGCTAGTAGGCTCTTCCTGGGACTCCAGCTGTGCTCCTGACGTCACTGGGACTCCTGCTCTGGGGAAGCCCCTGCCATCACTGTCGATGTATGGACAGCGATGTCAGAGGCTTCCCTAGAGTCCCGGAGCAGAGCCTATACCTAGCGCTCTGCCCGGGACTCCAGCTCTGGGGAAGCCCCAGACATCACTGTCCATATGTGGACAGCGATATCAGGGGATTCCACAGAGTCCCGGAGCAGAGCCGGTAGAGCAGGGCCGCGTGCTTGAGACCCCTGCTCTACAGTGACATCCCTGTACTGTGACATCACTATATGCATAATTCCTCTACAGTGACATCACTATGTGTACTATACCTGCACTATGACATGATTATTTTTCCAATGGTGTGATGTCACTGTGTGCATTGGAGACATTTTTTATGCATTATTCCTGTGCTATCAAATCATGATGTGCATTTTCAATGTGCTGTAACTTTACTGTGGGCATTATACCACAACTGTGACATCACAATGCACACTATTTATATTATGTGACATCACTGTGTGCATATCCCACTACACTGTGCACATTATCATTGAACTGGAACATCATTGTGTCTATTATCCTTGCACTGTGACATTACTATGCCCAATATACCTATACTGGGAAATCACTGTGCACATGATTCCTGTGCTGTAACTTCACTGAGTAGATTTTTGTGTACTGTGACATCTCTGTGTTTATTATGTCAGTAATGTGACATCAATGCATGCATTATCCCTGTACTGTGACATAACTATGAACATTATCATTGAACTGGTAAATCAGTGTGTTATCCCTGTACTATGACATCACTGTGTGTTATCCCTGTACTATGACATCACTGTGTGTTATCCCTGTACTATGACATCACTGTGTGTTATCCCTGTACTATGACATCACTGTGTGTTATCCCTGTACTATGACATCACAGGGCACATTATCCTTAAAGTGTGAAATAACTGTGCACGAGTCCCGTGCTGTAACTTCACTGAGTAGACTATTTTTGTGATATGCCATCTACGTGTATATTATGTGTGTACTGTGACATCACTGCGTGTATCATTTATGTACTGTGACATTACTCCGTGTATTATACTTGTACTGTGACATCCATGTGTGCATAATCCCTGTACAGTGACATTGTGGTGTATATTATACCTGTACTGTGACATCACCGTGTACATTATCCCTGTACTGTGACATCACTGTGTGTATTATCCCTGTACTGTGACATCGCTGTGTGTATTATCGCTGTACTACGACATTACCATGTGCATTATCCCTGTACTGTGACATCACTAGGTGCAATATACCTGTACTGTGACATCACTGTGTGCATTATTCTTGTACTGTGACATCACTGTGTGCATTATCTCTGTACTGTGACATCACCATGTGCATTATTCCTGTACTGTAACATCACCGTGTGCATTATTCCTGTACTGTAGCATCACTGTGTGCATTATCCCTGTACTGTGTCATCACCGTGTGCATTATCCCTGTACTGTAACATCACCGTGTGCATTATCCCTGTACTGTAACATCACCGTGTGCATTATCCCTGTACTGTAACATCACTGTGTGCATTATTCCTGTACTGTAACATCACCGTGTGCATTATCCCTGTACTGTGACATCACCATGTGCCTTATTCCTCTACTGTGACATCACCATGTGCGTTATTCCTGTACTGTAACATCACCGTGTGCATTATCCCTGTACTGTGACATCACTGTGTGCATTAATCCGGTACTGTGCCATCACTGTGTGCATTATCCTTGTACTGTGACATCGCTGTGTGCATTTTCTCACTATTGTGACCATTTTCGTGCGTTATGCTTATGCATTAGGGAGAAACACATGTGTAGACTAAAATATTCATAAGCATGTTGTGAAGTCGCTGCAAAAGGCGGTCGGTGTGGAGTGTGGCCCGAATAGTTAAATATGCTTTGAGGCCGCATGGTTAAATGTTACGCCTCTAGCTGCAATATCATGTGACACCCGCATTATGACGTCACGTGACATCATGTGACATCACGAGCCGAGCTTTTATCCGTGAGACCTCAAAACCTGCTAACTAGTTTTCCTATTAAACTGAATGGGAGTGTAATGTGCATGATCGGGCCCGACATTTTAGCAATTCTGCCTCAGCCCACCAGAGATGATTACTTTATGATTATTTTGGCATTGACTTCTTCATTTCAAATGTGTGGCGCTGTGCCCAAATAAATAGTAAAGGGGACGCAGCGCTCTCTGAAGCCCCGCGACCCCTTCACGCATCAAATCAGCAGGGGGTGCCAGGAGTTGGTGACATTAATGACTTATCTTAATGATCGGTCTTCAATAACACAGTCCAGAAAAACCCATTTAACTGCCCTGACCCCCAGAGGTGTTGGGATTAACCAATTCACTTCCTTAGACTCCAGGGATATTATATAATAAAGCCACGCCCCCAAACCACACCTCATTTTTTGGTAGTGAAGGTGTTACCCCTCGTTACAATAAATTGTATCAAGATCAGTAAAGGTTCAACATGTGGATACAAAGTCTCGACATCACGTACAACAATGGTGTATGGGCGTCAAATTAAAATGGCGCAGTCACTGGGGAAAACTCGGTACTAATTTGCAAGAAGAGTGAGTCTGAGAACTTGCAGCTGAGAAGCCGGTGGGAGCTTGGGCACTCCCACATCCCTAGGGAGGAGGCATGTGTCTTTTCCTGTGTTTCTTTGTTCTGAATAAAGTCAGTTCGCTTCCTGCTGGACTGAGGGAAAGATGTCTACCAACATTTGTCTGTGTGGTGTACTTCCTTCCAGGCATGCCTTCAGCTTTCAATTTACAGAGGTGGTTATTCGGTGTGAAATAACAGGGGAAAGGAAGATACCCTGAAATACGGACCAGACAATATTAATTAGTACAAATCATGAGAATATTTTGTGACTAATTACTACTTATTCCTATACCGGGTCTGATATCGGATATCTTCATAGACGCATTCTGTCCGTTTTTCCATGTATGTTTCACATGACCCCACAGATTGATACGTGACCGCTGCGTCTTTATACCCCGTATTGCGCAGAATATTTCACCGCTTTCTCTTCTCCGCTGCCCCCCTCCCCTCTTATAAAGTCAGGCAGAGTTCAGTCCCGGTGCGCTGGGGGGGGGGTATTACTCCTCAGGGATTCTCTATGATCAGGAGACGCTCGGCAATCACCGGACAATGGAAATGACTCGGCCTCGGCAATTTCTCCCCTGCAAGAAAAAAAAGAGAGAAATGTGCGCTGTAATGTATTCAGCGGGGGACGGCGCCTTTAATGGAGGCCCATTGTCTATTTTTCATTATTGACTGATTCCTCTTTATTGGACATTTTGCCTCATCTAGGAAATTAGATCAATAAAACTTCAAGGGGAAGGAGGGGAGGGGGGCACTAACTTTTAATGGGTTTCAGAGAAGGAGATTGTGGAACTGTTACAGTCATGGAAAACAAGTTTATTTGCTTGAATGTGATATATGAGGAGATTGAGCAGAGCTGAGGAGGGGCCGCCGCACAGAACGCTGACACTTCCCCGGAAAATCATCTCCATATCAGGACCAAGATGGAGCAAATTAAAGAGCCCACGACGCATTCCACCTCAGAAGAATAAAACTTCCAACCATACGTCGTCTCCACTAGTGGCTTTAGAGGGAAAAAACTGCATCAGTGTGAACCAGGACTAATAAATTAGCAGCTACGTGACAAGATTCTCTTATAAATACTCTGTGCTGCTGGGGATCCTGCTTTATCCATTAGATAATTCTCATTCTGTGACCTTCCACAAGATCAAAACACTCTTCCCCTGAAATATTCTGTGCTACTTGTGACAATGCTCCTTCTACTATTTAACTCTCAGTCTGCGACCCTCCCCCCCGTAAGATCTGCACACTTCTCTCCTGAAATACTCTGTGCTACTGGTGACAATGCTCCTTCTACTATGTAACTCTCAGTCTGCACTTCTTCTACTATGTAACTCTCCGTCTGGGACCCTACACCTTACACTATTTAACTCTCAGTCTGTGTCCTCCCACAATAGCCTTAAACTACTCTCCTGAAATACTTTGTGCTACTGTGGATCCTGTTCCTTTCACTATGTAACTCTCATATTATAACCTTCCACTAGATCAGCACACTCCTCTCCTGAAATACTCTGTGCTTTTGTGGACACTGCTATTTCCACTATATAACTCTCAGTCTGCAACCTCCCATAAGATCAGCACACTGTTCCCCTGAAATACTCATTGCCACTTAGAACATTATAATTCTCTAATTTGGTTGCTCTAGAATTAGCTCAATCCTTGATGACTGTGGACTGTCCTGAAGGTGTAAATATCACCAAATACTGGGTTGATAGCAAAAATATTAAGAAAAGATTTCATTTTAGCATTAATTTTAGGCTAAACACTATGACAGCTTTGACAGCAATTCTGTAACATGTAGCCCCCCCCCCCCCCCATTCATGGGTCTGATATATATAAAATGTTCTGTATGTTCTTAGATCGCAGAGAAATTGTGACCTTCCTCCTCGGAAGTTGCTGACTTGCACATTGACCACTGAAGTCTATAAAAGTCACTTTCCAGCAGCCAAGAAATCTGTCTGTAAGAGTGACAGGATCAGTGGCCTTCTAGTGACAGGAGGAAGAAGAACCGACCCTGGGGGATCAGACACCAGCAATACATAGGAAGCCAGATCTGACGTGTGCACCACATCCACTGACAGTCCATGTAAAGTGCAGGCCTCTAAAGATACAAAACTTATGTTATACCAGCTGCATGGCCGGCCTTCGATATGTTTGACCAGTGCAGTCGCACAGGGCGCCAGCCGCCACACTGCAAGAGGGGCGCCAGCGGGTGTGTGTATCCCTGCGCCGTTGCAACTACCAGCGGGGATACACACACTAACTGCAGTCGCCTTTCCTCCCAGGCGCTTCTTCACTTAGTGGCCGTCCCTACCGCTGTAGCAGCCATAGCAGCTGCTAGAGGTGACACTCGGCATGAGGTCGGTGGCGCCGCTAGCAGCTGCTGTGGCTGCTATAGCAGTAGCAACGGCACTATAGCAGAGCAGGGAGGTATATCCCTGCTCTATCTACTAGCGCCACTGTAGCTCCCTGAAGGAGCTGAATCCCCGTGTGGCCGGGGATTCCGCTCCTGGAGCGCTGCTTGATGTCTCTGTCCATATATGGACAGTGACATCAGGGGAAACTCCTGAAGCGGAATCCCCGGTCACAGCACTGCAGACTCTATGACCGGGTATTCCACTCCAGGAGAAGCCAATGACGTCATGGACACAGACGACAGGACATTCTCCTGGAGTGGAATCGACGGTCATAGAGTCTGCAGTGCTGTGGACGGGGATTCCGCCTCAGGAGTTTTCCCTGATGTCACTGTCCATATATGGACAGAGGCATCAAGCAGCGCTCTGGCAGCGGAATCCCCGGCCACACGGGGATTCCGCTCCTTCAGGAAGCTACAGTGGCGCTACCTATACTGGAAGGGGGGGTTGCTATCTACAGGGGGGCTGTGGGCTGTGGCACTACATACAAAGAACAACTGTGCAGGAGCACACAAAATACCCATCTTTCCCGGGTATAAAAAAAAAAGTGTGGAAATAAACTAAGATATAACTTTTATTTAATCTAGCTAAAAGGATTAATCCTTTACTCAGACTAAATAAAAGTTATATCTTAGTTTATTTCCACACATTTATTTGACAGCTGGGAAAGCTGGGTATTTTGTGTGCTCCTGCACAGTTGTCCTTTTTTGAATGTCTATTGCCCGCCAGCTATCAGGGTCATTTCGTAGTTCTTGCACTATATACCAGGGGGCTGTGGGCTGTGTGGTACTACCAACCAGGGGCTGTGGGCTGTGGGGCACTACCAACCAGGGGGCTGTGGGCTGTGTGGCGCTACCAACCAGGGGGCTGTGGGCTGTGTGGCACTACCAACCAGGGGGCTGTGGGCTGTGGGGCACTCACTACCAGGGGGCTGTGCGGCACTCCCTGACAGGCGGCTGTGCGGCACTCCCTGCCAGGCGGCTGTGCGGCACTCGCTATCAGGGGGCTGTGCGGCACTTCCTACCAGGGAGCTGTGTGGCACTCCCTAGAGGGGGCTGTGTGGCGCTATCTACAAGGTGAGGTGGGGGGCTGTATGGCACGGTCTACAAGGGGAGGTGGGGGACTGTATGGCACTGTCTACAAGGGGGAGGTGGGGGGGGCTGTATGGCACGATCTACAAAAAGGAGGTGGGGGATTATGGCACTGTCTACAGGGAGGCACTATACTGTGTGGGGGCCACTAAGCGGACATTATACTGTGTAGGGGTACTACAGATGGCATAATACCGAGGGCAAAATTAGAGGACAAAATACTGTGTCCTTGAAGGGGTTGTAATATATTATATTATTAAATATTATTATTATTATACTGTATGGGGGCACCATAGGGACATTATAATTTTTTTATGGGCCATTTTTTTTTTTATGATGGGGTGGGGCGCCGAAAGGGTCGGCCCTGACCAGCTGTACATGTATAATTATAAACAGGAGATACCCAGGTTATACCAGCATGCTCCATATCACTATATACAAGAAGATGTATAACTTATACCAGCTGCACATATATAATTATATACAGAAGATACCCAGGTTATACCAGCATGCTCCATATTACTATATACAAGAAGATGTATAACTTATACCAGCTGTACATATATAATTATATACAGAAGATACCCAGGTTATACCAGCATGCCCCATATCACTATATACAAGAAGATGTATAACTTATACCAGCTGTACATATATAATTATATACAGAAGATACCCGGGTTATACCAGCATGCTCCATATCACTATATACAGGAAGATGTATAACTTATACCAGCTGTACAAGCCAAGACAATTGATAGTTGTAGGGGATTCTATAATCAGGAAGACGGATAGAATAATTTGTCGCCAAGACCGCCTCAACCGAATGGTTTGCTGTCTCCCTGGTGCCAGGGTTCGGCATGTGGTGGAACGGGTGGACAAATTGCTGGGAGGGGCTGGTGATGATCCAGCTGTCGTGGTCCATGTCGGTACCAACGACAGAATAAATGGTAGGTGGAGGAGCCTTAAGAATAATTTTAAAGAACTAGGCTACAAGCTGAAGGGAAGGACCTCCAAGGTTGTATTCTCAGGAATACTGCCTGTGCCATGCGCATCACAGGAAAGACAGCGGGAGCTTAGGGAGTTAAATGCATGGCTGAAGTCTTGGTGTAGAGGAGAAGGATTTGGGTTCCTAGAGCACTGGGCTGACTTTTCATTGGGGTACAAACTGTATTCTGCAGATGATTTGCACCTAAATGGAAGGGGGTCCGCTGTGCTGGGGGAGAGAATTCTAGCTGGGGTGGCGGAGTATTTAAACTAGGGCTGAGGAGGGAGGTCAATGTAGAAAAAAAAGGGGTAGCCAGGTTAGAGAGGGGTCAGACTATATTGGTGGGGGGAGAAACAGAATGTGGGGAGAGGACTAGACAACAAGATAAGGAGATCCTTTCGTTACAAAACATCAGTGTAAATAAAAAGGACCGATTAATGTCAAATCACATTTCTGATAATAAAAGTGAAAAACTGACAGGCAAGTTAAAGTGTATGTTCACAAATGCCAGAAGTCTAGCAAGCAAAATGGGGGAGCTGGAGGCCTTGATACTGGAAGAAAATATAGATATAGTTGGTGTTGCTGAAACATGGCTGGACTCTTCACATGACTGGGCTGTAAATCTACAGGGTTTTACACTTTTTCGTAAAGACAGGACAAATAGGAAAGGTGGTGGTGTATGTCTGTATGTGAGAAGTGATATGAAGGCGAGTGTGAAAGAGACAATAGTGGGTCAAGACTGTGAGGAGGTTGAAACCTTGTGGGTGGAACTAGAAAGGGAGGTAAACACTGAAAAAATTACTTTTGGTGTAATCTATAGACCCCCCAATATAACTGAGGAGATGGAAGGTCAGATATATAAACAGATGGAGCGGGCTGCACAGGCGGGTACTGTAGTGATAATGGGAGATTTTAATTTCCGGGATATTAATTGGTGTCATGGTTCGGCTTCAACTGCAAAGGGGAGACATTTCCTCAACCTATTGCAGGAAAATTTTATGGGCCAGTTTGTGGAAGACCCGACTAGAGGTGAAGCTCTGTTGGATCTGGTCATTTCTAATAATGCAGATCTTGTTGGGAATGTCAATGTTCGTGAAAACCTCGGTAACAGTGATCATAATATAGTTACATTTTACCTATACTGTAAAAAACAAACGCAGGCTGGGAGGGCAAAAACATTTAATTTTAAGAAAGTCAATTTCCCCAGGATGAGGGCTGCAATTCAGGATATAGACTGGGAAGAACTAATGTCAAATAATGGAACAAATGATAAATGGGAGATTTTCAAATCTACTTTGAGTTATTATAGTGCAAAATTTATTCCTACAGGTAATAAGTATAAACGACTCAAATTAAACCCCACATGGCTTACACCTTCTGTGAAAGGGGCAATACATGACAAAAAAAGGGCATTTAAAAAATACAAATCTGAGGGTACAGCTGTAGCCTTTGTAAAATATAAAGAGCTTAATAAAATCTGTAAAAATGTAATAAAATTAGCAAAAATACAAAATGAAAGGCAGGTGGCCAAGGATAGTAAAACAAATCCTAAAAAATTCTTCAAGCATATAAATGCAAAAAAGCCAAGGTCTGAACATGTAGGACCCCTAGATAATGGTAATGGGGAGTTGATCACAGGGGATCAAGAGAAGGCAGAGTTACTAAATGGGTTCTTTAGCTCTGTATATACAACTGAAGAAAGAGCAGCTGATGTAGCCGGTGCCAGTGCTGTTAATATATCTGTTGATATACTGAATTGGATGAATGTAGAGATGGTCCAAGCTAAATTAAATAAAATAAATGTGCACAAGGCTCCGGGACCAGATGGGTTACACCCTAGAATTCTTAAAGAGCTTAGTTCAGTTATTTCTGTCCCCCTTTTCATAATATTCAGAGAATCTCTAGTGACTGGTATAGTGCCAAGGGACTGGCGCAGGGCAAATGTGGTGCCTATTTTCAAAAAGGGCTCTAGGTCTTCCCCGGGTAATTATAGACCAGTAAGCTTAACATCCATCGTGGGGAAAATGTTTGAGGGGCTATTGAGGGACTATATACAGGATTATGTGACAATAAATAGCATTATAAGTGACAGCCAGCACGGTTTTACTAAGGACAGAAGTTGTCAAACTAACCTAATCTGTTTTTATGAAGAGGTGAGCAGAAGTCTAGACAGAGGGGCCGCTGTGGATTTAGTGTTTTTGGACTTTGCAAAGGCATTTGACACTGTCCCCCATAGACGCCTAATGGGTAAATTAAGGACTATAGGTTTAGAAAATATAGTTTGTAATTGGATTGAGAATTGGCTCAAGGACCGTATCCAGAGGGTTGTGGTCAATGATTCCTTCTCTGAATGGTCCCCGGTTATAAGTGGTGTACCCCAGGGTTCAGTGCTGGGACCACTATTATTCAACTTATTTATTAATGATATAGAGGAAGGGATTAATAGCACTATTTCTATTTTTGCAGATGACACCAAGCTATGTAATATAGTTCAGACTATGGAAGATGTTCATGAATTACAGGCAGATTTAAACAAACTAAGTGTTTGGGCGTCCACTTGGCAAATGAAGTTTAATGTAGATAAATGTAAAGTTATGCATCTTGGTACCAACAACCTGCATGCATCATATGTCCTAGGGGGCGCTACACTGGCGGATTCACTTGTTGAGAAGGATCTGGGTGTACTTGTAAATCATAAACTCAATAACAGCATGCAGTGTCAATCAGCTGCTTCAACGGCCAGCAGGATATTGTCGTGTATTAAAAGAGGCATGGACTCGCGGGACAGGGATGTAATAATGCCACTTTACAAAGCATTAGTGAGGCCTCATCTAGAATATGCAGTTCAGTTCTGGGCTCCAGTTCATAGAAAGGATGCCCTGGAGTTGGAAAAAATACAAAGAAGAGCAACGAAGCTAATAAGGGGCATGGAGAATTTAAGTTATGAGGAAAGATTGAAAGAATTAAACCTATTTAGCCTTGAAAAAAGACGACTAAGGGGGGACATGATTAACTTATATAAATATATTAATGGCACATACAAAAAATATGGTGAAATCCTGTTCCTTGTAAAACCCCCTCAAAAAACAAGGGGGCACTCCCTCCGTCTGGAGAAAAAAAGGTTCAAGCTGCAGAGGCGACAAGGCTTCTTTACAGTGAGAACTGTGAATTTATGGAATAGCCTACCGCAGGAGCTGGTCACAGCAGGGACAGTAGATGGCTTTAAAAAAGGGTTAGATAATTTCCTAGAACAAAAAAATATTAGCTCCTATGTGTAGAAATTTTTCCTTCCCTTTTCCCTTCCCTTGGTTGAACTTGATGGACATGTGTCTTTTTTCAGCCGTACTAACTATGTAACTATGTAACTATGTAACTATGTAAGAAGATACCCAGGTTATACCAGCATGCTCCATATCACTATATACAAGAAGATGTATAACTTATACCAGCTGTACATATATAATTATATACAGAAGATACCCAGGTTATATCAGCATGCTCCATATCACTATATACAAGAAGATGTATAACCTACACCAGCTGTACATATATAATTATATACAGAAGATACCCAGGTTATACCAGCATGCTCCATATCACTATATAAAAGGTAAAATGTATAACTTATACCAGCTGTACATATATAATTATATACAGAAGATACCCAGGTTATAGCAGCATGCTCCATATCACTATACACAAGTAGATGTATAACTTATACCAGCTGCACATATATAATAATATACAGAAGATACCCAGGTTATACCAGCATGCTGCATATCACTATATACAAGAAGATGTAGAACTTATACCAGCTGTACATATATAATTATATACAGGAGATACCCAGGTTATACCAGCATGCTCCATATCACTATATACAAGAAGATGTATAACTTATACCAGCTGTACATATATAATTATATACAGAAGATACCCAGGTTATACCAGCATGCCCCATATCACTATATACAAGAAGATGTATAACTTATACCAGCTGTACATATATAATTATATACAGAAGATACCTAGGTTATACCAGCATGCTCCATATCACTATATACAAGAAGATGTATAACTTATACCAGCTGCACATATATAATTATATACAGAAGATACCCAGGTTATACCAGCATGCTCCATATTACTATATACAAGAAGATGTATAACTTATACCAGCTGTACATATATAATTATATACAGAAGATACCCAGGTTATACCAGCATGCCCCATATCACTATATACAAGAAGATGTATAACTTATACCAGCTGTACATATATAATTATATACAGAAGATACCCAGGTTATACCAGCATGCTCCATATCACTATATACAAGAAGATGTATAACTTATACCAGCTGTACATATATAATTATATACAGAAGATACCCAGGTTATACCAGCATGCTCCATATCACTATATACAAGAAGATGTATAACTTATACCAGCTGTACATATATAATTATATACAGGATATACCCAGGTTATACCAGCATGCTCCATATCACTATATACAAGAAGATATATAACTTATATCAGCTGTACATATATAATTATATACAGAAGATGCCCAGGTTATACCAGCATGCTCCATATATCTTTATACAAGAAGATGTATAACTTATACCAGCTGTACATATATAATTATATACAGAAGATACCCGGGTTATACCAGCATGCTCCATATCACTATATACAAGAAGATGTATAACTTATACCAGCTGTACATATATAATTATATACAGAAGATACCCAGGTTATACCAGCATGCTCCATATCACTATATACAAGAAGATATATAACTTATACCAGCTGTACATATATAATTATATACAGGAGATACCCAGGTTATACCAGCATGCTCCATATCATTATATACAAGAAGATGTATAACTTATACCAGCTGTACATATATAATTATATACAGAAGATACCCAGGTTATAGCAGCATGCTCCATATCCCTATATACAAGAAGATGTATAACTTATACCAGCTGTACATATATAATTATATACAGAAGATAACCAGGTTATACCAGCCTACTCCATATCACTATATACAGAAGATGTATAACTTATACAAGCTGTACATATATAATTATATGGAGAAGATACCCAGGTTATACCAGCATGCTCCATATCACTATATACAAGAAGATGTACAACTTATACCAGCTGTACATATATAATTATATATATATAGAAGATACTCAGGTTATACCAGCATGCTCCATATCACTATATACAAGAAGACGTATAACCTATACGAGCTGTACATATATAATTATATACAGAATATACCCAGGTTATACCAGCATGCTCCATATCATTATATACAAGAGGATGTATAACTTATACCAGCTGTACATATATAATTATATACAGAATATACCCAGGTTATACCAGCATCCTCCATATCACTATATACAAGAATATGTACAACTTATACGAGCTGTACATATATAATTATATACAGGAGATACCCAGGTTATACCAGCATGCTCCATATCACTATATACAAGAAGATGTATAACTTATACCAGCTGTACATATATGATTATATACAGAAGATACCCAGGTTATACCAACATAATCCATATCACTATATACAGGAAGATGTATAACTTATACCGGCTGTACATATATAATTATATACAGAAGATGCCCAGGTTATACCAGCATGCTCTATATCACTATATACAGGAAGATATATAACTTATACCAGTTGTACATATGTAATTATATACAGAAGATACCCAGGTTATACCAGCATGCTCCATATCACTATATACAAGAAGATGTATAACTTATACCAGCTGTACATATATAATTATATATATAGAAGATACCCAGGTTATACCAGAATGCTCCATACCACTGTATACAAGAAGATGTATAACTTATACCAGCTGTACATATATAGTTATATACAGAAGATGCCCAGGTTATACCAGCATGCTCCATATCATTATATACAGGGAGATGTATAACTTATACCAGCTGTACATATATAATTATATACAGAAGATACCCAGGTTATACCAGCATGCTCCATATGATTATATACAAGAAGATGTATAACTTATACCAGCTGTACATATATAATTATACAGAAGATACCCAGGTTATACCAGCATGCTCCATATCACTATATACAAGAAGATGTATAACTTATACCAGCTGTACATATATAATTATATACAGAATATACCCAGGTTATACCAGCATGCTCCATATCACTATCTACAAGAAGATGTATAACTTATACCAGCTGTACATATATAATTATATACAGAAGATACCCAGGTTATACCAGCATGCTCCATATCACTATATACAAGAAGATGTATAACTTATACCAGCTGTACATATATAATTATATACAGAAGATACCCAGGTTATACCAGCATACTCCATATCACTATATACAAGAAGATGTATAACTTATACCAGCTGTACATATATAATTATATACAGGAGATACCCAGGTTATACCAGCACGCTCCATATCACTATATACAAGAAGATGTATAACTTATACCAGCTGTACATATATAATTATATATAGAAGATAATAAGAGTAGTAAAGGTAGTGGCAGGAGGGTTCGACATTAACAATATAGCGCCTTTGAACACGTATATGCGCTCATTGATTTCCAACTGCTAGTTTGATAATATATATTGTATGTTCATTAAAGATGAGCAAATCAAATCGATTTCCCAAAAGATTTGGATTTTAGCGAGTCAGAAATGCTTGGAATTCATCCCATATAAATCGCTCAAAATGGCGGCCGACAATTTACAGATCAGAAGACGACAGAGAAAAAGGATCACATAAACACGGGCGGCGGCTCGGCAGGCTACGCTATGTTGCCTTGCAGGTAGTCCTCCTTCAAGCACAGCCAATCATGAGGGGTATTGGTGTGAATCACTGATGAAGTATATATATGAGTCATAGCCACTAGAAACAGCCCAACCAGGAAATGCTGCTGCTTTTCGGGTAGAGAGAGGACGTCAGATAGAGAATGAGAGATAGTAAAACACATAATACAGAGAGGAGAGAGAGGATGTCAGATGGAGAGTAAGATATAGTAATACACAGAATACAGAGAGTAGAGATAAGACGTCAAACAGAGAGTAAGACATAGTAACACACAGAATATACCGAGGAGAGAGAGAACGTCAGACAGAGAGTAAGGCCTCATGCACACGACCGTAGCCCGACCGTAGCCGTGTGCACGCCCGTGATTTTCGTGTCGGCCGGCTGCGGACTGTCAGCGGACTGTCAGCCGCAAGCCGCCCGCACATGCACATGGCCGGGCCATTGTTTTCAATGAGCCCGGACCGCAACTCCGGACCATAATAGGACATGTCCGTACTTTCTGCGGTCCGGGTTCCCGGGCCGTGCACGGACCGCAAAAACTACGGTCGTGTGCACGGCCCCATAGAAAAGAATGGGTCCGCAATTCTCCCGTGGATTTGCGGGGGAATTGCGGACGCAAAAACACGGTCGTGTGCATGAGGCCTAAGAGATAGTAAAACACTCTGTTATAGAATTGCAATGAGAGAGATTCCCTAAAGCCTGCGGTAGACTGCCGGGAGAAGGGCTGATTCTAGCTTTTCTGCTGCATGAGGCGAAAATTAAAATGGCGCCCTCCAGATTTCGATTGACATCCCCCTGGCTGTTCTACATCACTAGCAGCCTTCTCCAACTCTTGCAGATGCGCTGTTGCTTTGTACTGGCATGCACGGTGCAGCCGGACAGAATACACCTCGTTACACAATGCAAGCCCAAGTAGTACAAGGCAATGGTGCATCCGAGAAAGTTGGAGGAGACTGGTAGCGATGTATAACAACCAGGGGGATGTCAATCCAACATTGAAGAACAAAGGTCAGTACATAAATATACAGCAACAGAACCCAGCTCAGTACATACAGCACCAGAACCAAGCTCAGTACATATATACAACACCATAACAAAACTCAGTATATATATACATACATACAACACCAGGAACAAGCTCAATACATATCTATAGCACCAGAACCAAGCTAAATACATATACATATATACAGCACAGAACAAAGTTCCGTACATAAATACAACACCAGAACCAAGCTCAGTACATAAATACATCTCCAGAACAAACCTCAGTACATATATACAGCACCAGAACCAAGCTCAATACATAAATACAGCACCAGAACAAAACTCAGTACATAAACACAGCCCTAGAACCAAACTCAGTGCATAAATACAGCAGCAGAACCACGTTCACAACATATATACATCACCAGAACGAAGCTCAGTACCTATATGCAGCACCAGAACAAAGCCCAGTACATATATTCAGCCCCAAAACCAACTTCAGTACATATTTACAGCACCAGAACAAAGCACAGTACATAAATACAGCCCCAGAACCAAACTTAGTACATAAATACAACACCAGAGCCAAGCTCAATAAATCTATACAGAACCAGAACAAAGCTGAGTACATATATACAGCACCAGAACAAAGCTCAGTACATATATACACCAGAACCAAGCTGAGTACATATATACAGCACCGGAACAAAGTTCAGTACATACATAGAGCAACAGAACTAAACTTAGTATATATATATATACTGCACCAGAACAAAGCTCAGTATGTAAATACAGCTACAGAACCAAACTCAAAACATATATACAGCACCAGAACAAAGCTCAGTACATAAATACAACACCAGAACCAAGCTCATTACATATATACAGCCCCAGAACCAAACTAAGTACATATATACAGCACCAGAACAAAGCTCGGTACATATATATACAACCCAAGAACCAAAGCTCAGTACATATATACAGCACCGGAACAAAGCTCAGTACATATATACAGCACCTGAACAAAACTCAGTACGTAAATACAACACCAGAACCAAGCTCAGTACATATATACAGCAACAGAAGCAAGCTCAGTACATAAATACAGCAGCACAACCAAGCTCACAACATATATACAGCACCAGAACCAAGCTCAGTACATATATACAGCACCAGAAAAAAGCTAAGTACATATATACAGCACCATAACAAAACTCAGTACATATATACAGTACCAGAACGAAGCTCGGTACATATATATACACAACACAAGAACCAAAGCTCAGTACATATATACAGCACTGGAACAAAGCTCAGTACATATATACAGTACCTGAACCAAACTCAGTGCGTAAATACAACACCAGAACCAAGCTCAGTGCATATATACAGCACCTGAACAAAGTTCCATACATATATACAGCAACAGAAGCAAGCTCAGTGCATAAATCCAGCAGCAGAACCAAGCTCACAACATATATACAGCACCAGAACCAAGCTCAGTACATATATACAGCACCAGAACAAAGCTAAGTACATATATACAGCACCATAACAAACTCAGTACATATATACAGTACCAGAACAAAGCTTAACACATATATAGAGCAACAGAACTAAGCTCAATACATATATACAGCACCAGAACCAAGTTCAGTACAAAAATACAACACCAGAACCAAGCTCAGTACATATTATACAGCACCAGAACCAAGCTCAGTACATATATACAGCATCAGAACAAAGCTCAGTACATAAATACAACACCAGAACACAGCTCATTACATATACACAGCCCCAGAACCAAACTCAGTACATATATACAGCACCAGAACAAAGCTCAGTATATAATAACAGCGCCAGAACAAAGCTTAGTACATATATACAACACCAGAACCAAGCTCAGTACATATATACAGCACCAGAACAAAGCTCAGTACATATATACAGCATCAGAACCAAGCTCACTACATATATACAGCACCAGAACGAAGCTCAGTACATAAATACAGCACCAGAACAAAGCTCATTACATATATAGAGTACCAGAACCAAGCTCAGTACATATATATAGCACCAGAAACAAGCTCACTACATATATACAGCACCAGAACAAAGCTCAGTATATATATACAGCACCAGAACAAAGCTCAGTACATATATACAGCACCAGAAAGAAGCTCACTACTTATATACAGCACCAGAACAAAGATCAGTACATAAATACAGCACCAGCACAAATACAGCTCAATTTAGTTCAACCCCTGCCATTTATGTTTGTACGGCATAAAACTACAGCTCCCAGCATGATCCGGACAATGGTAAGGATATGCTGGGAGTTGCTGTTTCACAAAAATAATCATACCACCATCATCTCGCTGCAGATCATACAGTGACTACAGTACTGATTAGAGGCAGAATAAGCATTTACATTAAGTGACTGACCGGTAACATCTCAATATCTAGTTCTTTTTCTCTCTTCTTCTCCATCTGATCCAGACCTCTATGACGACTTCTCCCGGCCAAAGCCCATTTCTGCAGTTTGCCACTCAGATGTCTTTAGCTTCTCACTTTTCAAACATTTCTGCACATATAAACGAAGATAAAATTTTATGATGCCAGATTCTACACCCTAAATATAAATGTAATAGTGCCATACACTGCACCTCTAATTGTAATAGCGCCATACTCTGTCCCTGATTATAATAACACTGTACACTGTGTCCCACACATAGTGCTCTATGTAGATACAGCCCCATGTAGATAGTGCCCCCCATAGATCCCACTGTAGACAGTGCCCCCCATAGATAGTGCCCGACATAGATCCCCCTGTGGATAGTGCCCTATATAGATCTCCTGTAGATAGTGCCCCACATATAGCTCTCCCTGTAGATAGTGCCCTACAAATAGCCCCCCTGAAAATAGTGCCCCACAAATAGCCCCCTGTATATAGTGCCTCACATATAGCCTCCCTGTATATAATGCCCCACACATAGCCCCCTGTATATAGTGCCTCACATAGTCCCCCTGTATATCGTTCCATACATACAGCCCCTACTGTAGATAGTTCCCTACATATAGCCCCCTCTATAGATTGTGCCCAACATATAGCCCTCCCCTCCTGTAGATAATGTGACGCACACTTTTTTAAGTAAAAAACAACTTTACATACTCAACCTGATCCCGTTCCCGCACCGTCCTGTGTCTAAGCAGGTCTGCTGGGGCTGAAAGATGCATGTGACACGATGACGTCACCGCGCCGCTTGCATCGTTGAAAGGCGCTGATTGGCAGGGCAGAATAACTTGCCCCGCCAATCAGCACCTTTCAACAATGAAAGCAGCGTGCAGCATCGAAAAACGCTGATTGGCGGGGCAATTTATTCTGCCCTGCCAATCAGCATCACTGTAAGGCCATTCAGCGATTATGCATGTAATTGTACCTGCGTTCTATAGACACAGGTACAATTAGTGCAGGAGGGGGTGGCGGCGGCTGGTTTCAGTGGTGCTGCCACCCCCACACAGAGGCAGCAGGCCGCCGCCTGAGGCGAGATGCTCATCTCGCCTCACGGACGATGTGGCCCTGGCCGGGAGTGAGCGTACAAATGAATCTGCAACCTCAGATCCATCACAACTCTGATCACCAGAGTCTAAGGCTACTCTATGATTTTTGCCACAGACGACCGCAAGGCAGGATGGTTTTTGCTGCATAGAACCCAGGTTGTTTTACCAGAGTTCAGTGTTGGATAAGAGGTGCAATGCAGGCAAACCTGAACAGGATAACCAGACAGTCAGAGGGTAAACAGAAAATCCAAATCAGAAAGCAAGTGGATAGCAGGGATTGCAGAGTTCAAAAACAGCCAGGAGCAGATAATACAAATCAGTAAACAAGGGATTATCCAGAGACAAGCCGAGGTCCAGTTTCCAAGAAGTCCAGAAGTCAGAGGTATAGGGTATTGTCCCTTATCAAAACACCTGAAGACAACAAAATCGCAAGCAAAAGAACAAGTAGAGGAAGCCAGGTATAAATACTCCACCCTGCTCTAATAGGGAGAAAGACAGAGAAGAGCGATACGCTCAAAGTAAAACCAGAAACGCCCAGAAGCTAAACCAATAGTCAAGGCGATCATAAAGGAACAGACGTTTCTTAACACACAGAATACAGAGAGTGGAGAGAGGATGTCAGACAGAGCGTAAGAGATAGTAAAACACAAAATACAGAGAGGAGAGGGAGGACGTCAGACAGAGAGTGAAATATAGTAAAACACAGAATACAGATCGATAATAGATTAGTGTCAGTGAGTGTGGTTCATAATGAGGAGAAGAGAACAGATAGTTAGATTTACAATCATTTGATAGAGAGACAAATTTTAGAGAGAGATAGGAGTCAGGCAGTGTCAGGGTGTTCATTAGACAGACAGCCCTTGCTGTGAGTGAGTGCTGCTGCAGCTATACAATTCTTAATTAATTTGTGAATCACCAATCTTCATCACACCATTCCCAAATCTTCCTCACTAATATTAATCATGCTGCTGATAGCGTGCCACTGCCGGCTGATACAGTTGTCACATCAGTCATTGTTCTGCATATATCTAATAGCGCCACCAAAAATGTGCGTATTGTTCTTCGTCAAGCATTTATACTTCAGTTTGTGTCCAAGTGACATTTTTTCTTTAACCCTTAACACATTATCACGTACATCTATGCTCCATACTCAGCGGGTGTCAACTATGTAATACAGCCGACACCTCGCTGCAACGGGCAAAATCAAAGACCACTTTGATTCCACCCGTTTATCCCATTAGATGCCGTGGCATCTGAGGCGTTAGTAAGAGGGGGAGACCCCTCCTACAGCTTAACGGCTCCCCGCGACACGATTTCCTATGAAGGGCTTCGATCTAGTTGATAAGTGATAATTTTTGGACCGTTTTTTAATTTTTAAAAAGCATAAAAAAAACGGACAGTACCGTGTGCTTTTAGACAGGCTGCTTGTTACCAGCGGCTACCATCCGTTTTCCAATAGCCACTATTTATGTTGCAGTCACTTTGACAATACTAATGATTTCTTGGCAGTAAAGAGCTTGAGAGCTGCTGGATACAGTCCTGGAATCCGATGTCCATATAAGACAGTTTCATAGAATTGGACCCGAAACAAATCTACGTGACACTCGCTCATCTCTAATCTCCACTCCTGAGCTTATCTGAATGAATCTCACTTGTGATGTCACAGCAGCTTACCTGATGGTGTTACATAGGACTGCAGGTAACACTACTACATTATCTGTACTCAGAGAGTTATCACTGTGTTATCTGTGGTGTTACATAGGACTGCAGGTAACATCTACTATATTATCTGTACTCAGAGAGTTATCACTGTATTATCTGTGGTGTTACATAGGACTGCAGGTAACAACTACTACATTATCTGTAATCAGAGAGTTATCACTGTGTTATCTGTGGTGTTACATAGGACTGCAGGTAACAACTACTAGATTATCTGTACTCAGAGAGTTATCACGGTGTTATCTGTGGTGTTACATAGGACTGCAGGTAACAACTGCTACATTATCTGTAATCAGACAGTTATCACTGTGTTATCTGCGGTGTTACATGGGACTGCAGGTAACATCTACTACATTATCTGTAATCAGAGAGTAATCACTGTTAACTGTGGTGTTACATAGGACTGCACATAACAACTGCTACATTATCTGTAATCAGACAGTTATCACTGTGTTATCTGCTGTGTTACATGGGACTGCAGGTAACATCCACTACATTATCTGTACTCAGAGAGTTATCACTGTGTTATTTGTGGTGTTACATAGGACTGCAGGTAACATCTACTACATTATCTGTAATCAGAGAGTAATCACTGTTATCTGTGGTGTTACATAGGACTGCAGGTAACATCTACTACATTATCTGTACTCAGAGAGTTATCATTGTGTGTTATCTGTGGTGTTACAAAGGACTGCAGGTAACATATACTACATTATCTGTAATCAGAGCGTTATCACTGTGTTATCTGCGGTGTTACATGGGACTGCAGGTATACTCTACTACATTATCTGTAATCAGAGAGTTATCACTGTGTTATCTGCGGTGTTACATGGGACTGCATGTAACATCTACTACATTATCTGTACTCAGAGAGTTATCACTGTGTTATCTGTGGTGTTACATAGGAATGCAGATAACAATACTACATTATCTGTGCTCAGAGAGTTATCACTGTGTTATCTGCGGTGTTACATAGGACTGCAGCTAACATCTACTACATCATCTGTAATCAGAGAGTTATCACTGTGTTATCTGTGGTGTTACATAGGACTGCAGGTAACATCTACTATATTATCTGTACTCAGAGAGTTATCACTGTGTTATCTGTGGTGTTACATAGGACTGCAGGTAACAACTGCTACATTATCTGTAATCAGACAGTTATCACTGTGTTATCTGCGGTGTTACATGGGACTGCAGGTAACATCCACTACATTATCTATACTCAGAGAGTTATCACTGTTATCTGTGGTGTTACATAGGACTGCAGGTAACATCTACTACATTATCTGTACTCAGAGAGTTATCATTGTGTGTTATCTGTGGTGTTACATAGGACTGCAGGTAACATCTACTACATTATCTGTACTCAGAGAGATATCACTGTGTTATCTGTGGTGTTACAAAGGACTGCAGGTAACATCTACTACATTATCTGTAATCAGAGTGTTATCACTGTGTTATCTGAGGTGTTACATAGGACTGCAGGTATCCTCTACTACATTATCTGTAATCATAGAGTTATCACTGTGTTATCTGCGGTGTTACATGGGACTGCATGTAACATCTACTACATTATCTGTACTCAGAGAGTTATCACTGTGTTATCTGTGGTGTTACATAGGACTGCAGATAACAATACTACATTATCTGTGCTCAGAGAGTTATCACTGTGTTATCTGCGGTGTTACATAGGACTGCAGGTAAGATCTACATTATCTGTACTCCGAGAGGTATGACTGTGTTATCTGTGGTGTTACATAGGACTGCAGGTAACATCTACTACTTTATCTGTACTCAAAGAGTTATCACTGTGTGTTATCTGTGGTGTTACATAGGACTGCAGGTAACATCTACTACATTATCTGTTCTCAGAGAGTTATCACTGTGTTATCTGTGGTGTTACATAGGACTGCAGGTAACATCTACTACATTATCTGTACTCAGAGAGTTATCACTGTGTTATCTGTGGTGTTACATAGGACTGCAGGTAACATCTACTACATTATCTGTGCTCAGAGAGTTATCACTGTGTTATCTACGGTGTTACATAGGACTGCAGGTAACATCTACTATATTATCTGTACTCAGAGAGATATCACTGTGTTATCTGCGATGTTACATGGGACTGCAGGTAACCTCTACTACATTATCTGTACTCAGAGAGTTATCACTGTGTTATCTGCGGTGTTACATAGGACTGCAGGTAACATCTACTACATTATCTGTACTCAGAGAGTTATCATTGTGTGTTATCTGTGGTGTTACATAGGACTGCAGGTAACATCTACTACATTATCTGTACTCAGAGAGTTATCACTGTGTTATTTGTGGTGTTACATAGGACTGCAGGTAACATCTACTACATTATCTGTGCTCAGAGAGTTATCACTGTGTTATCTGCAGTGTTACATAGGACTGCAGGTAACAACTACTACATTTTCTATCAATCTGCAGGTTACATATTCAGCACTGCTACCTCCACACATCTTAAATATATGAAGCTGTGATATATAGATATTATTTTGCAGGATCTGTTACAGTTTGAGGCGTTAAAATATTTGAAGCTCCAGCTTTTCTCTTAATGAATAATAACGAGCGCACAGCGTTACCTCTGGATATTACTGGGAGATCAGCGGCACAGGGGATGATTGTGTTTTTGTTTATTCCGGCTGGGTCTTAAATTATTTACAGATAAATTATCTGGTATCGCGGCTTTAACAAGTAATCCTGTCAGCCGCTAATGAAGTCCAGCGTCCTGCAGATCTGAGGAGAGATAAGCGGCATGTACAGACACTGCACGTACAGGAGCACACGTACACTATATGGGGGGGGGGGAGTCTTATAACCCCCCACATTCCACCTGACGTCACATTATAGATCCTTGGACATTAATATGGGGGGTTGTTCCCCCTTTGCAGTAAAACATCTTCCGCTCTTCTGGGGTTTTCTACAAGATTTTGGGGTTTGTGGGAATTTTTGCCCCTTCATCCGGAAGATCATTTGTGAGGTCAGACACTGATGTTGGGGGAGGGGGCCGGGCTCGTAATCTCCGTTCTAGTTCATCCCAGAGGTGTTGGATGGGGTGGAGATCAGGACTGTGCGGCCAATCAAGATCTTCCAGCCCCAACTGCCCCAACCAACCGACCAACCAACCAACCAACCATGTCTTTATGGACCTTGTGCATTGGGGAGCAGAGAAGCGTCACTCCACAGCACATGTTTCCGCAACTCCAGAGTCCAGTGGCGGCGGCTTTACACCACTTCATCTGGCGCTTGGCATTGTACTTGGTTATGTAAGGCTGGCATGCAGCTACTTGGCCCCCATGCCATGAAGCTCATGTTTGATCACAATGTAATTATATTATATATCTGATGTCAGTAACAGGGGGCGGGGCTGTGACAACCATAACAAAGTAGAAGTTATATAACATTTACTACAAGAAATGATGCCTTATCTGCCCTCTCTCCTGAAATCCACATTGTAGATGGATAACGCCTATCATTTGCAGGTCGTTTTCCATATTTGCGGTTTCTGGACGATCCTTGCGTTTCCCCGGCCGTCTCTGATGCAGCGTATAATAATATCAGCTCCGAGCCGCCTTCAATGAGTTATTTAAACAAGTCCCTGAATTCCTGACACCTGCATAATTAGATGATGTGAAACACTCCACCTGCGTGAGGCGCCTCCCTCATCCACCGCGACGCTCCTGTGCCCCGCAGCAATTAGGAAGCACCAACAATGGATTAGCAATTAATTTTCTTGTTCCAATTCATTGACTCGATCTTTTCTAATTGACCCTGAAGCGGAGGCTCAACTGGAGAGCAATTAAGAGGAGACGTGCGGTGATACATGGGAGATGAGGAGAAAACACCTCCAGAAAGTGTGAACGAGACCTTAAACATGATCCGTACTGAGCCGGACCCCAGGATAACGCAGCGGGGGTGCACAACACAACGAGAGCGTCCATCACAGGGGCGGGGGGGGTTCATTATTCACACTTCAGATGGAAACTCCACCACAATTCCAGATTTCACTTTACGTCAGGCCCTTATCAGATCCAGCATGGTGACAAGAGAAGTTGTCACAGCCCCGCCCCCTCAGTGACATCACTAAATAATAATGTATTTATGGTTGTTTTACTAAAAATCAAGCGTACACGACGCATATCAAAACATAACGCCGCCCAATATTTCCCCGCCCCATCGCTAAAATCACTATATAGGAATATGCTTATATAGAATCAGTAGAACATTGGATGGATTAACCCCTTAAAGGGGTATTCCCAAAATCAAAGTGGAGCGGCGGTCAAACGTCCGTGTTGCTGCTCCATTCAAAGTCTATGGAAATAACATAGACAGTGAATGGAGCGGTGGGCGCATGCTCGACCACCACTTCATTCAAGCTCCTCCTCATTGCGGGGGTGCAGTGAGGGGCATCGGAGGGTTCAAGAGCCCCGTTCTAATCAGTGGGTCCCCCAGCGGTCCAAAAAATGAGGCCTTATCCTGTGGATAGCTGATAACTTATTATTTTAGGAAATATTATTTTGGGAATTCCCCTTTAAGGATGTGGTAAAAAGTTTTATATTTTTCCGTCAACATGGCCTTATGAGGGCTTGTTTTTTGCAGGACTTTTGTGGGACCATTTTGGGTACATGTATTGTATTGTATAACTTTTATGTTTTGTTTTTTTACCACATTCCCTGTGCGCTATAAATGAGATGTTAACTTTATTCTGCGGGCCAGTAAGATTGCGGGGATAGCAAAGTTATATCGGTTTATTCTTTTTTACTTCTTTTACACATTAAAATCCCTTTTTTATTTAAAAAAATTATGTTTTTGTGTCGCCGTTTTCTGAGGTCCGCATTGCTTTAATTTTTACATCCACGGAGCGGTGCGCTGACTTGTTTTTTGCCGGACGGGTTGACGTTTTTATTGGTGCCATGATGGTCTACATGAGTCTTTTGACCACTTTTTATTAAGTTTTTTCCTGAGGCAAGAAATAGCAATTTTCGTGTTTTTTGTCGTTTTTTTGCACGTTTATTGTGCAGGTTAAATAACATAATCGCTGCATCGTACGCGTCGTTACGCACTTGGTGATACCGATTCCGTGTCTTTTTTTATTTGTATATTTGACGCTTTACTATTGATGAAAAAATAAAGTTTTTTGTATTCATTTCTTTATTTTCTTTTTTGAAACTTTTTTTTTTTCAATTTTTTGGACTTTTTTACATCTGTTTGTATGAAACGCCGGTAAAGTTGCAGAACTTCTTATCTACAGAGGACTGGACCAGGCGACCGGTCACGGCTGATACAATAAACTGACGCGACCTCCGTTTTGGATGCGGTTCCTGCGGCTCCGGAATATGAATGTAAATTTGCAGTATTTTATGTTTTGTATATTGTTGTTTTGCTGCTTGGAATTGGCGCTCCCTCTACTTTGCTTGTGATGAAAGCGCCCGGCGCGGATCCATTGAAGATGAATGCCGGCGTCCTTGAGATGAGCTCTCCCATGTTGGCGCGGTGGCAGATATGACACACACTTTGATATGGATGTGCCTGTAATCTGCATTATGTGAGAGTGTCTGTATTGTATGAAAGCGAGGGGCCCGGCCCACCTCCGGCTCGGGGGGTCTGCACGAATAATGAGGCTCCCGCTTATTGTTCTGGGGGATGTGGAATTCCTGTGTAATGAGGTCCCTGTCATAGAGACCCTCCTGACAGCCACTGATAATTACCAGGCAGGGCCTCCGAGCAGCCAGCCCTGTTTATGGAGCCATCACTGGGTTTCCTGTATGTTCACTCTACATTAACCCCGTCACTGCCTCCCATAATCCAACAACAACCTCACAAAAATAATGCCATCAGCAGAATTTACTGACATATCCGTAAAAGTGTCAGCACCCCCCAAAAAAACAACCCCTATACGGGACAATTTATAATAGTACCGGAGTGATATAAGAGGAGCAGCTGATATCAGTCACACATATGATGTAATGTCTCTGGAGGATATAATAGTACTGGAGTGTTATAAGAGGAGCGGCTGATATCAGTCACACATATGATGTAATGTCTCTGGAGGATATAATAGTGCTGGAGTGATATAAGAGGAGCGGCTGATATCAGTCACATATGATGTAATATCTCTGGAGGATATAATAGTGCTGGAGTGATATAAGAGGAGCGGCTGATATCAGTCACACATATGATGTAATGTCTCTGGAGGATATAATAGTACTGGAGTGTTATAAGAGGAGCGGCTGATATCAGCCACACATATGATGTAATGTCTCTGGTGGATATAATAGTGCTGGAGTGTTATAAGAGGAGCGGCTGATATCAGTCACATATGATGTAATGTCTCTGGAGGATATAATAGTGCTGGAGTGATATAAGAGGAGCAGCTGATATCAGTCACACATATGATGTAATGTCTCTGGAGGATATAATAGTGCTGGAGTGTTATAAGAGGAGCGGCTGATATCAGTCACACATATGATGTAATGTCTCTGGAGGATATAATAGTGCTGGAGTGATATAAGAGGAGCGGCTGATATCAGTCACATATGATGTAATATCTCTGGAGGATATAATAGTGCTGGAGTGATATAAGAGGAGCGGCTGATATCAGTCACACATATGATGTAATGTCTCTGGAGGATATAATAGTACTGGAGTGTTATAAGAGGAGCGGCTGATATCAGCCACACATATGATGTAATGTCTCTGGTGGATATAATAGTGCTGGAGTGTTATAAGAGGAGCGGCTGATATCAGTCACTTATGATGTAATGTCTCTGGAGGATATAATAGTGCTGGAGTGTTATAAGAGGAGCGGCTGATATCAGTCACATATATGATGTAATGTCTCTGGAAGATATAATAGTACTGGAGTGATATAAGAGGAGCGGCTGATATCAGTCACACATATGATGTAATGTCTCTGGAGGATATAATAGTGCTGGAGTGATATAAGAGGAGCGGCTGATATCAGTCACACATATGATGTAATGTCTGGAGGATATAATAGTGCTGGAGTGTTATAAGAGGAGAGGCTGATATCAGTCACACATATGATGTAATGTCTCTGGAGGATATAATAGTGCTGGAGTGATATAAGAGGAGCGGCTGATATCAGTCACATATGATGTAATGTCTCTGGAGGATATAATAGTACTGGAGTGTTATAAGAGGAGGGGCTGATATCAGTCACACATATGATGTAATGTCTCTAGAGGATATAATAGTACTGGAGTGATATAAGAGGAGCGGCTGATATCAGTCACATATGATGTAATGTCTCTGGAGGATATAATAGTGCTGGAGTGTTATAAGAGGAGCGGCTGATATCAGTCACATATGATGTAATGTCTCTGGAGGATATAATAGTACTGGAGTGTTATAAGAGGAGCGGCTGATATCAGTCACACATATGATGTAATGTCTCTGGAGGATATAATAGTACTGGAGTGTTATAAGAGGAGCGGCTGATATCAATCACATATGATGTAATGTCTCTGGAGGATATAATAGTGCTGGAGTGTTATAAGAGGAGCGGCTGATATCAGTCACACATATGATGTAAAGTCTCTGGAGGATATAATAGTGCTGGAGTGATATAAGAGGAGCGGCTGATATCAGTCACATATGATGTAATGTCTCTGGGGGATATAATAGTACTGGAGGATATAAGAGGAGCGGCTGATATCAGTCACATATATGATGTAATGTCTCTGGAGGATATAATAGTGCTGGAGCGTTATAAGAGGAGCGGCTGATATCAGTCACATATGATGTAATGTCTCTGGAGGATATAATAGTGCTGGAGTGTTATAAGAGGAGCGGCTGATATCAGTCACACATATAATGTAATGTCTCTGGAGGATATAATAGTGCTGGAGTGATATAAGAGGAGCGGCTGATATCAGTCACATATGATGTAATGTCTCTGGAGGATATAATAGTGCTGGAGTGATATAAGAGGAGCGGCTGATATCAGTCACACATATGATGTAAAGTCTCTGGAGGATATAATAGTGCTGGAGTGTTATAAGAGGAGCGGCTGATATCAGTCACATATGATGTAATGTCTCTGGGGGATATAATAGTACTGGAGGATATAAGAGGAGCGGCTGATATCAGTCACACATATGATGTAATGTCTCTGGAGGATATAATAGTGCTGGAGTGATATAAGAGGAGCGGCTGATATCAGTCACATATATGATGTAATGTCTCTGGAGGATATAATAGTGCTGGAGCGTTATAAGAGGAGCGGCTGATATCAGTCACATATGATGTAATGTCTCTGGAGGATATAATAGTACTGGAGTGTTATAAGAGGAGCGGCTGATATCAGTCACACATATAATGTAATGTCTCTGGAGGATATAATAGTGCTGGAGTGTTATAAGAGGAGCGGCTGATATCAGTCACATATGATGTAATGTCTCTGGAGGATATAATAGTACTGGAGTGATATAAGAGGAGCGGCTGATATCAGTCACACATATGATGTAATGTCTCTGGATGATATAATAGTACTGGAGTGATATAAGAGGAGCGGCTGATATCAGTCACATATGATGTAATGTCTCTGGAGGATATAATAGTGCTGGAGTGTTATAAGAGGAGCGGCTGATATCAGTCACACATATGATGTAATGTCTCTGGAGGATATAATAGTGATGGAGTGATATGAGAGGAGCCGCTGATATCAGTCACATATATGATGTAATGTCTCTGGAGGATATAATAGTACTGGAGTGATATAAGAGGAGCGGCTGATATCAGTCACACATATGATGTAATGTCTCTGGAGGATATAATAGTACTGGAGTGTTATGAGGAGCGGCTGATATCAGTCACATATGATGTAATGTCTCTGTAGGATATAATAGTACTGGAGTGATATAAGAGGAGCGGCTGATATCAGTCACATATGATGTAATGTCTCTGGAGGATATAATAGTACCGGAGTGATATAAGAGGAGCGGCTGATATCAGTCACATATGATGTAATGTCTCTGGAGGATATAATAGTACCGGAGTGATATAAGAGGAGCGGCTGATATCAGTCACATATGATGTAATGTCTCTGTAGGATATAATAGTACTGGAGTGATATAAGAGGAGCGGCTGATATCAGTCACACATATGATGTAATGTCTCTGGAGGATATAATAGTACTGGAGTTTTATAAGAGGAGCGGCTGATATCAGTCACATATGATGTAATGTCTCTGGAGGATATAATAGTGATGGAGTGATATAAGAGGAGCCGCTGATATCAGTCACATATATGATGTAATGTCTCTGGAGGATATAATAGTACTGGAGTGATATAAGAGGAGCGGCTGATATCAGTCACACATATGATGTAATGTCTCTGGAGGATATAATAGTACTGGAGTGTTATAGGAGGAGCGGCTGATATCAGTCACATATGATGTAATGTCTCTGTAGGATATAATAGTACTGGAGTGATATAAGAGGAGCGGCTGATATCAGTCACATATGATGTAATGTCTCTGGAGTATATAATAGTACCGGAGTGATATAAGAGGAGCGGCTGATATCAGTCACATATGATGTAATGTCTCTGGAGGATATAATAGTACCGGAGTGATATAAGAGGAGCGGCTGATATCAGTCACATATGATGTAATGTCTCTGTAGGATATAATAGTACTGGAGTGATATAAGAGGAGCGGCTGATATCAGTCACACATATGATGTAATGTCTCTGGAGGATATAATAGTACAGGAGTTTTATAAGAGGAGCGGCTGATATCAGTCACATATGATGTAATGTCTGGAGGATATAATAGTACTGGAGTGTTATAAGAGGAGCGGCTGATATCAGTCACACATATGATGTAATGTCTCTGGAGGATATAATAGTACTGGAGTGAAATAAGAGGAGCGGCTGATATCAGTCACATATGATGTAATGTCTCTGGAGGATATAATAGTACCGGAGTGATATAAGAGGAGCGGCTGATATCAGTCACACATATGATGTAATGTCTCTGGAGGATATAATAGTGCTGGAGTGATATAAGAGGAGCGGCTGATATCAGTCACATATATGATGTAATGTCTCTGGAGGATATAATAGTACTGGAGGATATAAGAGGAGTGGCTGATATCAGTCACACATATGATGTAATGTCTCTGGAGGATATAATAGTGCTGGAGTGATATAAGAGGAGCGGCTGATATCAGTCACACATATCATGTAATGTCTCTGGAGGATATAATAGTACTGGAGTGATATAAGAGGAGCGGCTGATATCAGAGACACATATGATGTAATGTCTCTGGAGGATATAATTGTACTGGAGTGTTATAAGAGGAGCGGCTGATATCAGTCACATATATGATGTAATGTCTCTGGAGGATATAATAGTGCTGGAGTGATATAAGAGGAGCGGCTGATATCAGTCAAACATATGATGTAATGTCTCCGGAGGATATAATAGTACTGGAGTGTTATAAGAGGAGCGGCTGATATCAGTCACATATGATGTAATGTCTCTGGAGGATATAATAGTACTGGAGTGATATAAGAGGAGCGGCTGATATCAGTCACATATGATGTAATGTCTTTGGAGGATATAATAGTACTGGAGTGTTATAAGAGGAGCGGCTGATATCAGTCACATATATGATGTAATGTCTCTGGAGGATATAATAGTACTGGAGTGTTATAAGAGGAGCGGCTGATATCAGTCACATATGATGTAATGTCTCTGGAGGATATAATAGTGCTGGAGTGTTATAGGAGGAGCGGCTGATATCAGTCACATATGATGTAATGTCTCTGGAGGATATAATAGTGCTGGAGTGTTATAAGAGGAGCGGCTGATATCAGTCACATATATGATGTAATGTCTCTGGAGGATATAATAGTGCTGGAGTGTTATAGGAGGAGCGGCTGATATCAGTCACACATATGATGTAATGTCTGGGGGATATAATAGTGCTGGAGTGTTATAAGAGGAGCGGCTGATATCAGTCACATATGATGTAATGTCTGGAGGATATAATAGCACTGGAGTGTTATAAGAGGAGCGGCTGATATCAGTCACACATATGATGTAATGTCTCTGGAGGATATAATAGTACTGGAGTGTTATAAGAGGAGTGGCTGATATCAGTCACATATAATGTAATGTCTCTGGAGGATATAATAGTACTGGAGTGTTATAAGAGGAGCGGCTGATATCAGTCACACATATGATGTAATGTCTCTGGAGGATATAATAGTACTGGAGTGATATAAGAGGAGCGGCTGATATCAGTCACATATGATGTAATGTCTCTGGAGGATATAATAGTACTGAAGTGATATAAGAGGAGCGGCTGATATCAGTCACTTGTGATGTAATGTCTGGAAGATATAATAGTGCTGGAGTGATATAAGAGGAGCGGCTGATATCAGTCACACATATGATGTAATGTCTCTGGAGGATATAATAGTGCTGGAGTGTTATAAGAGGAGCGGCTGATATCAGTCATACATATATGATGTAATGTCTCTGTAGGATATAATAGTCCTGGAGTGTTATAAGAGGAGCGGCTGATATCAGTCACATATGATGTAATGTCTCTGGAGGATATAATAGTACTGGAGTGTTATAAGAGGAGCGGCTGATATCAGTCACACATATGATGTAATGTCTCTGGAGGATATAATAGTGCTGGAGTGATATAAGAGGAGCGGCTGATATCAGTCACATATGATGTAATGTCTCTGGAGGATATAATAGTGCTGGAGTGATGTAATAGTGATGGAGTGTTATAAGAGGAGCGGCTGATATCAGTCACACATATGATGTAATGTCTCTGGAGGATATAATAGTGATGGAGTGTTATAAGAGGAGCGGCTGATATCAGTCACACATATGATGTAATGTCTCTGGAGGATATAATAGTACTGGAGTGTTATAAGAGGAGCGGCTGATATCAGTCACACATGTGATGTAATGTCTCTGGAGGATATAATAGTACTGGAGTGATATAAGAGGAGCGGCTGATATCAGTCACACATATGATGTAATGTCTCTGGAGGATATAATAGTGCTGGAGTGATATAAGAGGAGCGGCTGATATCAGTCACACATATAATGTAATGTCTCTGGAGGATATAATAGTACTGGAGTGTTATAAGAGGAGCGGCTGATATCAGTCACATATATAATGTAAAGTCTCTGGAGGATATAATAGTACTGGAGTTTTATAAGAGGAGCGGCTGATATCAGTCACACATATGATGTAATGTCTCTGGAGGATATAATAGTGCTGGAGTGTTATAGGAGGAGCGGCTGATATCAGTCACACATATGATGTAATGTCTGGGGGATATAATAGTGCTGGAGTGTTATAAGAGGAGCGGCTGATATCAGTCACATATGATGTAATGTCTGGAGGATATAATAGCACTGGAGTGTTATAAGAGGAGCGGCTGATATCAGTCACATATAATGTAATGTCTCTGGAGGATATAATAGTACTGGAGTGTTATAAGAGGAGCGGCTGATATCAGTCACACATATGATGTAATGTCTCTGGAGGATATAATAGTACTGGAGTGATATAAGAGGAGCGGCTGATATCAGTCACATATGATGTAATGTCTCTGGAGGATATAATAGTACTGGAGTGATATAAGAGGAGCGGATGATATCAGTCACATGTGATGTAATGTCTGGAGGATATAATAGTGCTGGAGTGATATAAGAGGAGCCGCTGATATCAGTCACACATATATGATGTAATGTCTCTGTAGGATATAATAGTCCTGGAGTGTTATAAGAGGAGCGGCTGATATCAGTCACATATGATGTAATGTCTCTGGAGGATATAATAGTACTGGAGTGTTATAAGAGGAGCGGCTGATATCAGTCACACATATGATGTAATGTCTCTGGAGGATATAATAGTGCTGGAGTGTTATAAGAGGAGCGGCTGATATCAGTCACACATATGATGTAATGTCTCTGGAGGATATAATAGTGCTGGAGTGATATAAGAGGAGCGGCTGATATCAGTCACATATATGATGTAATGTCTCTGGAGGAAATAATAGTACTGGAGTGTTATAAGAGGAGCAGCTGATATCAGTCACATATGATGTAATGTCTCTGGAGGATATAATAGTGCTGGAGTGATATAATAGTGATGGAGTGTTATAAGAGGAGCGGCTGATATCAGTCACACATATGATGTAATGTCTCTGGAGGATATAATAGTGATGGAGTGTTATAAGAGGAGCGGCTGATATCAGTCACACATATGATGTAATGTCTCTGGAGGATATAATAATACTGGAGTGTTATAAGAGGAGCGGCTGATATCAGTCACACATATGATGTAATGTCTCTGGAGGATATAATAGTACTGGTGTGATATAAGAGGAGCGGCTGATATCAGTCACACATATGATGTGATGTCTCTGGAGGATATAATAGTACTGGAGTGTTATAAGAGGAGCGGCTGATATCAGTCACATATGATGTAATATCTCTGGAGGATATAATAGTGCTGGAGTGATATAAGAGGAGCGGCTGATATCAGTCACATATGATGTAATGTCTCTGGAGGATATAATAGTACTGGAGTGTTATAAGAGGAGCGGCTGATATCAGTCACACATATGATGTAATGTCTCTGGAGGATATAATAGTACTGGAGTGATATAAGAGGAGCGGCTGATATCAGTCACACATATAATGTAATGTCTCTGGAGGATATAATAGTACTGGAGTGTTGTAAGAGGAGCGGCTGATATCAGTCACATATATAATGTAAAGTCTCTGGAGGATATAATAGTACTGGAGTGTTATAAGAGGAGCGGCTGATATCAGTCACATATGATGTAATGTCTCTGGAGGAAATAATAGTACTGGAGTGATATAAGAGGAGCGGCTGATATCAGTCACCCATATGATGTAATGTCTCTGGAGGATATAATAGTGCTGGAGTGATATAAGAGGAGCGGCTGATATCAGTCACATATGATGTAATGTCTCTGGAGGATATAATAGTGCTGGAGTGAAATAAGAGGAGCGGCTGATATCAGTCACATATGATGTAATGTCTCTGTAGGATATAATAGTACTGGAGTGTTATAAGAGGAGCGGCTGATATCAGTCACGTATGATGTAATGTCTCTGGAGGAAATAATAGTACTGGAGTGATATAAGAGGAGCGGCTGATATCAGTCACACATATGATGTAATGTCTCTGGAGGATATAATAGTGCTGGAGTGATATAAGAGGAGCGGCTGATATCAGTCACATATGATGTAATGTCTCTGGAGGATATAATAGTGCTGGAGTGATATAAGAGGAGCGGCTGATATCAGTCACATATGATGTAATGTCTCTGTAGGATATAATAGTACTGGAGTGTTATAAGAGGAGCGGCTGATATCAGTCACATATGATGTAATGTCTCTGGAGGATATAATAGTCCTGGAGTGATATAAGAGGAGCGGCTGATATCAGTCACACATATGATGTAATGTCTCTGGAGGATATAATAGTACTGGAGTGTTATAAGAGGAGCGGCTGATATCAGTCACACATGATGTAATGTCTCTGGAGGATATAATAGTCCTGGAGTGATATAAGAGGAGCGGCTGATATCAGTCACATATGATGTAATGTCTCTGTAGGATATAATAGTACTGGAGTGTTATAAGAGGAGCGGCTGATATCAGTCACATATGATGTAATGTCTATGGAGGATATAATAGTGCTGGAGTGATATAAGAGGAGCGGCTGATATCAGTCACATATGATGTAATGTCTGGAGGATATAATAGTACTGGAGTGTTATAAGAGGAGCGGCTGATATCAGTCACATATGATGTAATGTCTCTGGAGGATATAATAGTGCTGGAGTGTTATAAGAGGAGCGGCTGATATCAGTCACATATATGATGTAATGTCTCTGGAGGATATAATAGTACTGGAGTGTTATAAGAGGAGCGGCTGATATCAGTCACATATGATGTAATGTCTCTGGAGGATATAATAGTGCTGGAGTGTTATAAGAGGAGCGGCTGATATCAGTCACATATATGATGTAATGTCTCTGGAGGATATAATAGTACTGGAGTGATATAAGAGGAGCGGCTGATATCAGTCACATATGATGTAATGTCTCTGGAGGATATAATAGTACTGGAGTGATATAAGAGGAGCGGCTAATATGAGTCACACATATGATGTAATGTCTCTGGAGGATATAATAGTACTGGAGTGATATAAGAGGAGCGGCTGATATGAGTCACACATATGATGTAATGTCTCTGGAGGATATAATAGTGCTGGAGTGTTATAAGAGGAGCGGCTGATATCAGTCACACATATGATGTAATGTCTCTGGAGGATATAATAGTACTGGTGTGATATAAGAGGAGCGGCTGATATCAGTCACACATATGATGTGATGTCTCTGGAGGATATAATAGTACTGGAGTGTTATAAGAGGAGCGGCTGATATCAGTCACATATGATGTAATATCTCTGGAGGATATAATAGTGCTGGAGTGATATAAGAGGAGCAGCTGATATCAGTCACATATGATGTAATGTCTCTGGAGGATATAATAGTACTGGAGTGTTATAAGAGGAGTGGCTGATATCAGTCACACATATGATGTAATGTCTCTGGAGGATATAATAGTACTGGAGTGATATAAGAGGAGCGGCTGATATCAGTCACACATATGATGTAATGTCTCTGGAGGATATAATAGTGCTGGAGTGATATAAGAGGAGCGGCTGATATCAGTCACACATGATGTAATGTCTCTAGAGGATATAATAGTGCTGGAGTGTTATAAGAGGAGCGGCTGATATCAGTCACACATATGATGTAATGTCTCTGGAGGATATAATAGTTCTGGAGCGTTATAAGAGGATCGGCTGATATCAGTCACATATGATGTAATGTCTCTGGAGTATATAATAGTACTGGAGTGATATAAGAGGAGCGGCTGATATCAGTCACACATATGATGTAATGTCTCTGGAGGATATAATAGTGCTGGAGTGTTATAAGAGGAGCGGCTGATATCAGTCACCCATATGATGTAATGTCTCTGGAGTATATAATAGTACTGGAGTGATATAAGAGGAGCGGCTGATATCAGTCACACATATGATGTAATGTCTCTGGAAGATATAATAGTGCTGGAGTGATATAAGAGGAGCGGCTGATATCAGTCACACATATGATGTAATGTCTCTGGAGGATATAATAGTGCTGGAGTGTTATAAGAGGAGCGGCTGATATCAGTCACATATGATGTAATGTCTCTGGAGAATATAATAGTGCTGGAGTGATATAAGAGGAGCGGCTGATATCAGTCACATATGATGTAATGTCTCTGGAGGATATAATAGTACTGGAGTGTTATAAGAGGAGCGGCTGATATCAGTCACACATATGATGTAATGTCTCTGGAGGATATAATAGTGCTGGAGTGTTATAAGAGGAGCGGCTGATATCAGTCACACATATGATGTAATGTCTCTGGAGGATATAATAGTGCTGGAGTGATATAAGAGGAGCGGCTGATATCAGTCACACATGATGTAATGTCTCTGGAGGATATAATAGTGCTGGAGTGTTATAAGAGGAGCGGCTGATATCAGTCACATATGATGTAATGTCTCTGGAGGATATAAAAGTACTGGAGTGATATAAGAGGAGCGGCTGATATCAGTCACATATGATGTAATGTCTCTGGAGGATATAATAGTGCTGGAGTGTTATAAGAGGAGCGGCTGATATCAGTCACACATATAATGTAATGTCTCTGGAGGATATAATAGTGCTGGAGTGATATAAGAGGAGCGGCTGATATCAGTCACATATATGATGTAATGTCTCTGGAGGATATAATAGTGCTGGAGTGTTATAAGAGGAGCGGCTGATATCAGTCACATATGATGTAATGTCTCTGGAGGATATAATAGTGCTGGAGGTATATAAAAGGAGTGGCTGATATCAGTCACACATATAATGTAATGTCTCTGGAGGATATAATAGTGCTGGAGTGATATAAGAGGAGTGGCTGATATCAGTCACACATATGATGTAATGTCTCTGGAGGATATAATAGTACTGGAGTGTTATAAGAGGAGCGGCTGATATCAGTCACATATGATGTAATGTCTCTGGAGGATATAATAGTGCTGGAGTGTTATAAGAGGAGCGGCTGATATCAGTCACATATATGATGTAATGTCTCTGGAGGATATAATAGTACTGGAGTGATATAAGAGGAGCGGCTGATATCAGTCACATATGATGTAATGTCTCTGGAGGATATAATAGTACTGGAGTGATATAAGAGGAGCGGCTAATATGAGTCACACATATGATGTAATGTCTCTGGAGGATATAATAGTACTGGAGTGATATAAGAGGAGCGGCTGATATGAGTCACACATATGATGTAATGTCTCTGGAGGATATAATAGTGCTGGAGTGTTATAAGAGGAGCGGCTGATATCAGTCACACATATGATGTAATGTCTCTGGAGGATATAATAGTACTGGTGTGATATAAGAGGAGCGGCTGATATCAGTCACACATATGATGTGATGTCTCTGGAGGATATAATAGTACTGGAGTGTTATAAGAGGAGCGGCTGATATCAGTCACATATGATGTAATATCTCTGGAGGATATAATAGTGCTGGAGTGATATAAGAGGAGCAGCTGATATCAGTCACATATGATGTAATGTCTCTGGAGGATATAATAGTACTGGAGTGTTATAAGAGGAGTGGCTGATATCAGTCACACATATGATGTAATGTCTCTGGAGGATATAATAGTACTGGAGTGATATAAGAGGAGCGGCTGATATCAGTCACACATATGATGTAATGTCTCTGGAGGATATAATAGTGCTGGAGTGATATAAGAGGAGCGGCTGATATCAGTCACACATGATGTAATGTCTCTAGAGGATATAATAGTGCTGGAGTGTTATAAGAGGAGCGGCTGATATCAGTCACACATATGATGTAATGTCTCTGGAGGATATAATAGTTCTGGAGCGTTATAAGAGGATCGGCTGATATCAGTCACATATGATGTAATGTCTCTGGAGTATATAATAGTACTGGAGTGATATAAGAGGAGCGGCTGATATCAGTCACACATATGATGTAATGTCTCTGGAGGATATAATAGTGCTGGAGTGTTATAAGAGGAGCGGCTGATATCAGTCACCCATATGATGTAATGTCTCTGGAGTATATAATAGTACTGGAGTGATATAAGAGGAGCGGCTGATATCAGTCACACATATGATGTAATGTCTCTGGAAGATATAATAGTGCTGGAGTGATATAAGAGGAGCGGCTGATATCAGTCACACATATGATGTAATGTCTCTGGAGGATATAATAGTGCTGGAGTGTTATAAGAGGAGCGGCTGATATCAGTCACATATGATGTAATGTCTCTGGAGAATATAATAGTGCTGGAGTGATATAAGAGGAGCGGCTGATATCAGTCACATATGATGTAATGTCTCTGGAGGATATAATAGTACTGGAGTGTTATAAGAGGAGCGGCTGATATCAGTCACACATATGATGTAATGTCTCTGGAGGATATAATAGTGCTGGAGTGTTATAAGAGGAGCGGCTGATATCAGTCACACATATGATGTAATGTCTCTGGAGGATATAATAGTGCTGGAGTGATATAAGAGGAGCGGCTGATATCAGTCACACATGATGTAATGTCTCTGGAGGATATAATAGTGCTGGAGTGTTATAAGAGGAGCGGCTGATATCAGTCACATATGATGTAATGTCTCTGGAGGATATAAAAGTACTGGAGTGATATAAGAGGAGCGGCTGATATCAGTCACATATGATGTAATGTCTCTGGAGGATATAATAGTGCTGGAGTGTTATAAGAGGAGCGGCTGATATCAGTCACACATATAATGTAATGTCTCTGGAGGATATAATAGTGCTGGAGTGATATAAGAGGAGCGGCTGATATCAGTCACATATATGATGTAATGTCTCTGGAGGATATAATAGTGCTGGAGTGTTATAAGAGGAGCGGCTGATATCAGTCACATATGATGTAATGTCTCTGGAGGATATAATAGTGCTGGAGGTATATAAAAGGAGTGGCTGATATCAGTCACACATATAATGTAATGTCTCTGGAGGATATAATAGTGCTGGAGTGATATAAGAGGAGTGGCTGATATCAGTCACACATATGATGTAATGTCTCTGGAGGATATAATAGTACTGGAGTGATATAAGAGGAGCGGCTGATATCAGTCACACATATGATGTAATGTCTCTGGAGGATATAATAGTACTGGAGTGTTATAAGAGGAGCGGCTGATATCAGTCACATATGATGTAATGTCTCTGGAGGATATAATAGTACTGGAGTGTTATAAGAGGAGCGGCTGATATCAGTCACGTATGATGTAATGTCTCTGGAGGATATAATAGTGCTGGAGCGTTATAAGAGGAGCGGCTGATATCAGTCACACATATGATGTAATGTCTCTGGAGGATATAATAGTACTGGAGTGTTATAAGAGGAGCGGCTGATATCAGTCACACATATGATGTAATGTCTCTGGAGGATATAATAGTGCTGGAGTGTTATAAGAGGAGCGGCTGATATCAGTCACACATATGATGTAATGTCTCTGGAGGATATAATAGTACTGGAGTGTTATAAGAGGAGCGGCTGATATCAGTCATATATGATGTAATGTCTCTGGAGCATATAATAGTACTGGAGTGTTATAAGAGGAGCGGCTGATATCAGTCACATATGATGTAATGTCTCTGGAGGATATAATAGTACTGGAGGATATAAGAGGAGCGGCTGATATCAGTCACACATATGATGTAATGTCTCTGGAGGATATAATAGTGCTGGAGTGAAATAAGAGGAGCGGCTGATATCAGTCACACACATGATGTAATGTCTGGAGGATATAATAGTACTGGAGTGATATAAGAGGAGCGGCTGATATCAGTCACACATATGATGTAATGTCTCTGGAGGATATAATAGTACTGGACTGTTATAAGAGGAGCGGCTGATATCAGCCACACATATGATGTAATGTCTCTGGAGGATATAATAGTGCTGGAGTGATATAAGAGGAGCGGCTGATATCAGTCACACATGACGTAATGTCTCTGGAGGATATAATAGTACTGGAGTGTTATAAGTGGAGCGGCTGATATCAGTCACATATAATGTAATGTCTCTGGAGGATATAATAGTGCTGGAGTGTTATAAGAGGAGCGGCTGATATCAGTCACATATAATGTAATGTCTCTGGAGGATATAATAGTGATGGAGTGTTATAAGAGGAGCGGCTGATACTAGTCACACATATGATGTAATGTCTCTGGAGGATATAATAGTGCTGGAGTGTTATAAGAGGAGCGGCTGATATCAGTCACATATGATGTAATGTCTCTGGAGGATATAATAGTATTGGAGTGATATAAGAGGAGCGGCTGATATCAGTCACACATATGATGTAATGTCTCTGGAGGATATAATAGTGCTGGAGTGTTATAAGAGGAGCGGCTGATATCAGTCACATATGATATAATGTCTCTGGAGGATATAATAGTGCTGGAGTGATATAAGAGGAGCGGCTGATATCAGTCACACATATGATGTAATGTCTCTGGAGGATATAATAGTGCTGGAGTGATATAAGAGGAGCGGCTGATATCAGTCACACATATGATGTAATGTCTCTGGAGGATATAATAGTACTGGAGTGATATAAGAGGAGCGGCTGATATCAGTCACATATATGATGTAATGTCTCTGGAGGATATAATAGTGCTGGAGTGATATGAGAGGAGCGGCTGATATCAGTCACATATGATGTAATGTCTCTGGGGGATATAATAGTACTGGAGTGTTATAAGAGGAGCGGCTGATATCAGTCACATATGATGTAATGTCTCTGGGGGATATAATAGTACAGGTGTAAAGGATCTGCCAGACACAACTTCTGTGTCGACGCCCATAGGTAATTAGTCTGCACCTGCTTCTATGTCTGTGAGACTGAGGCTGAGTTCACACGACCTATTTTCAGACGTAAACGAGGCGTATTATGCCTCGTTTTACGTCTGAAAATAGGGCTACAATACGTCGGCAAACATCTGCCCATTCATTTGAATGGGTTTGCAGACGTATTGTGTAGACGACCTGTAATTTACGCGTCGTCGTTTGACAGCTGTCAAACGACGACGCGTAAATGGACTGCCTCGGCAAAGAAGTGCAGGACACTTCTTTGCCACGTAATTTGAGCTGTTCTTCATTGAACTCAATGAAGCACAGCTCAAGATTTACGAGCGTCTCAGACGGCTCGCAAAATGCGAGGAGGATCATTTACGTGTGAAACGAGGCAGCTGTTAACAGTCTGTCTTTTCACACGTAAATGCCTCTCATCGTGTGAACATACCCTGACTCCATCTTCAACCACCCAGGATGGCAGGCTTAGGAATGGGAGAGCCTATCACAGCCTGGCCAGACGGAGCTAGCTCCCGCCCTCTGTTTATTTATACCTGCCTTTCCTGTTCCTCCTTTGCCTGTGATTCTTCTCTGCTGGTTTCCTGGCCCTGCTGCAGCTTCTTCAACTACTGACCCTCTGCTCGTTATTGACCTTGGCTTTTCTGACCACTCTTCTGCTCTGCGTTTTTGTACCTCGCTCATCTCCTGGTTTGACTCGGCTCGTTCACCTCGCTTGTTGCTTACGGTGTTCCCGTGGGCAACTTCCCCATTTCCCTGGCTTCTTTGTACCCTTGTCTGTTTGTCTGTGGTGCACCTATTGAGTGTAGGGACCGTCGCCCAGTTGTACCCCGTCGCCTAGGGTGGGTCGTTGCAAGTAGGCAGGGACTGAGTGGTGGGTAGATTAGGGCTCACTTGTCTGTTTCCCTACCCCGACATTACATAATCACAAGCCCATATACCTAGTCTACCCTGGTCCCTGACACTACTATGGACCCACTTGAGACCCTGGTTCAGCAAATGCAGGGCCTCTCCCTACAGGTCCAGGCCCTGGCTCAGAGGGACAACCAGCCTGATGCTGCCCTGGTAGTGCCCCTCACCTCACCTCTTGAACCCCACCTCAAGTTGCCTGACCGGTTCTCAGGGGACCGGAAGACTTTTTTCTCCTTTCGGGAGAGTTGTAGGCTCTATTTTCGCTTAAAGCCCCACTCCTCAGGTTCTGAGAGGGAACGACGACTTGAACGTGTTTGTGTTTTCTCCTCTGACTCCCCCATGATGCCCCCCGAGGTTCCGTTGCTTCGTTCTTCCACGGAAGACTCGGAGGTACCTATGCAACTCGGGGACTCCGTGTCACCCCAACAACATAGAGAGTTCCGCAGGAAGAATGGTCTCTGCTTCTATTGTGGGGATGACAAGCATCAAGTGAACAACTGTCCTGGGCGTAATAATAAGCAGCCGGAAAACTTCCGCGCATAAGTGATCATCGGGGAGGTCACTTGGGCGCACAGGTATTTCCCGTAAATATGAAACGTAATAAAATCTTGCTTCCCTTTCAGGTCTCTTTTGGTGGTAGGTCTGCTACCGGCAGTGCCTTCGTGGATTCAGGGTCTTCTGCTAATATCATGTCTGTGGAATTTGCTATGTCTCTTGCTATGCCATTGATTGATTTGCCTAAACCTGTCCCTGTAGTGGGTATCAACTCCGCTCCTCTTGCTGATGGTTATTTTACACAGCATACCCCTGTTTTTGAACTCCTTGTTGGCTCCATGCATTTGGAGCAGTGCTCTGTACTGGTGATGCAGGGATTATCGTCCGATTTGGTTTTAGGCCTTCCCTGGTTGCAGTTGCATAATCCCACGTTTGACTGGAATACTGGGGATCTTACCAAATGGGGTAAAGAATGCATGACGTCATGTTTTTCAGTTAATTCTATTTCTCCCCCTGAGGAGGTGAACACGCTACCTGAGTTTGTTCAGGACTTCGCTGATGTTTTCTCTAAGGAGGCCTCCGAAGTGTTACCTCCTCATAGAGAATACGATGGCGCAATCGATTTGGTACCAGGAGCTAAGCTCCCTAAGGGTAGGATATTTAATCTCTCTTGTCCTGAACGTGAAGCCATGAGAGAGTATATCCAGGAATGCCTGGCCAAGGGTTACATTCGCCCCTCTACTTCTCCGGTAGGTGCTGGCTTCTTCTTCGTGGGGAAGAAGGATGGTGGTCTTAGGCCATGCATTGACTACCGTAACTTGAATAAGGTCACTGTAAGGAACCAGTATCCCCTTCCTTTGATTCCTGATCTCTTCAATCAGGTTCAGGGGGCCCAATGGTTCTCTAAGTTTGATCTACAGGGGGCGTATAACCTTATCCGCATCAAAGAGGGGGATGAGTGGAAGACTGCGTTTAACACGCCCGAAGGTCATTTCGAATACCTCGTCATGCCCTTTGGGTTGTGTAATGCTCCCGCGGTCTTCCAGAATTTCATAAATGAGATTTTAAGAGATTACCTGGGGGTATTTCTTGTAGTGTACCTTGATGACATACTTGTGTTTTCCAAGGACTGGTCCTCCCACATTGAGCATGTCAGGAAGGTGCTCCAGGCCCTTCGGGAAAACAAACTGTTTGCTAAGACCGAAAAATGTGTGTTTGGGGTGCAGGAGATACCGTTTTTGGGTCAAATCCTCACTCCTCATGAATTCCGCATGGACCCCGCCAAGGTCCAGGCTGTGGCGGAATGGGTCCAACCTGCCTCCCTGAAGGCGTTACAGTGCTTCCTGGGGTTCGCTAATTATTACAGGAGATTTATTGCTAACTTCTCGGTCATCGCTAAGCCTCTTACGGATCTCACTCGCAAAGGTGCTGAACTCCCCCACTGGCCTCCAGAGGCGGTCCAGGCTTTTGAGGTCCTTAAGAAGTGCTTTATCTTGGCCCCAGTGCTGGTTCAGCCCAACCAAATGGAGCCATTTATTGTGGAGGTTGACGCGTCCGAGGTGGGAGTGGGGGCTGTCTTGTCCCAGGGTACCAGGTCCCTCACCCATCTCCGCCCCTGTGCCTACTTCTCCAGGAAGTTTTCGCCCACTGAGAGTAACTATGATATTGGCAACCGCAAACTCTTAGCCATTAAATGGGCATTTGAAGTGTGGCGCCACTTCCTGGAGGGGGCTAGGCACCAGGTTACGGTCCTTACCGACCACAAGAATCTGGTTTTCCTAGAATCTGCCCGGAGGCTAAACCCGAGACAAGCTCGATGGGCGTTATTTTTTACCAGATTCAACTTTTTGGTCACCTATAGGGCTGGGTCTAAAAATATTAAGGCTGATGCACTGTCGCGTAGCTTCATGGCCAGCCCTCCTTCGGAGGAAGATCCTGCTTGTGTTTTGCCTCCAGGTATAATCATTTCCTCTATTGATTCTGATTTAATCTCTGAAATTGCGGCTGATCAAGGTTAAGCTCCGGGGAACCTTCTTGAGAAAAAGCTGTTTGTTCCCCTGCAATTCCGGCAAAGGGTACTTAGGGAAAATCATGACTCTGCACTATCTGGCCATCCAGGCATCCTGGGTACCAAGCACCTCATTGCCAGAAACTATTGGTGGCCTGGGTTGCCTAAAGACGTTAAGGCCTACGTCGCCGCTTGTGAAGTTTGTGCTAGGTCCAAGACTCCCAGGTCCCGACCAGCGGGCTTACTATGTTCTTTGCCCATTCCCCAGAGACCTTGGACCCATATCTCCATGGATTTCATCACCGATTTGCCTCCATCTCAAGGCAAGTCGGTGGTGTGGGTTGTAGTAGACCGCTTCAGTAAGATGTGCCACATTGTGCCCCTCAAGAAACTACCCAATGCTAAGACGTTAGCTACCTTGTTTGTCAAACACATCCTGCGTCTCCATGGGGTGACTGTCAATATTGTTTCTGACAGAGGGGTACAATTTGTTTCATTGTTTTGGAGAGCCTTCTGTAAAAAGTTGGAGATTGATCTGACCTTCTCCTCGGCTTTCCATCCTGAAACTAATGGCCAAACAGAGAGGACTAATCAGTCTCTAGAACAATATTTAAGGTGTTTTATCTCTGACTGTTAACATGATTGGGTCTCATTCATTCCCCTCGCCGAATTTTCCCTTAATAACCGGGTCAGTAGCTCGTCAGAGGTCTCCCCCTTTTTCTGTAATTTTGGGTTTAATCCATGGTTCTCCTCCGTTTCACCTGGTAGTTCCAACAATCCCGAGGTAGATGTCATTCATCAGGAACTGTGCACAGTCTGGGCCCAGGTTCAGAAGAACATAGAGGCGTCCCAGAGCATACAAAAGACTCAGGCAGATAGAAGACGTTCTGCTAACCCCTTGTTTGTGGTCGGGGATCTGATGTGGCTATCTTCAAAAAATTTGCGCCTTAAAGTCCCGTCCAAGAAGTTTGCTCCTCGGTTTATAGGGCCGTACAAGGTCATTGAAGTCCTTAACCCTGTTTCCTTCCGACTGGAGTTGCCACCGTCTTTTCGAGTACACGTTATGTTTCATGCCTCCCTCCTAAAACGCTGCTCCCCGTCCTTGGCTCCCTCGAGGAAACCTCCTGTCCCTGTTCTCACCCCTGAGGGGCTAGAATTCGAGGTGGCCAAGATTGTGAACAGCAGGGTGGTCCAAGGCTCCCTCCAGCACCTGGTCCATTGGAGAGGATACGGGCCTGAGGAGAGGACTTGGGTACCCGCCCGGGATGTTCACGCTGGGGTATTGCTCAGGAGGTTCCACCTTCATTTCCCCAATAAACCAGGTCCACCTGGAAAGGGTCCGGTGGCCCCTCATAAAAGGGGGGGTACTGTAAAGGATCTGCCAGACACGGCTTCTGTGTCGACGTCCGTGGGTAATCAGTCTGCACCTGCTCCTATGTCTGTGAGACTGACTCCATCTTCCACCACTCAGGATGGCAGGCTTAGGAGTGGGAGAGCCTATCACAGCCTGGCCAGACGGAGCTAGCTCCCGCCCACTCTCTATTTATACCTGCCTTTCTGGTTCCTCCTTTGCCTGTGATTCTGCTCTGCTTGTTTCCTGGCTCTGCTGCTGCTGCTTGAACTACTGATCCTCTGCTTGTTATTGACCTTGGCTTACTGACCACTCTCCTGCTCAGCGTTTTGTACCTCGTGCGCTCCTGGTTTGACTCGGCTCGTTCACTACTCTCGTTGCTCACGGTGTCTCCGTGGGCAGCTGCCCCGTTTCCTTAGCTTCTGTGTACCCTTGTCTGTTTGTCTGTCGTGCACTTACTGAGCGTAGGGACCGTCGCCCAGTTGTACCCCGTCGCCTAGGACGGATCGTTGCAAGCTGTGAAACTGACAGTGAGCGGCCTTCAAGATTACTCACACAGATCCGTGATGTGGAGTCGCCGGTATCTTTCCAGGGATTCTGTTTCGTGCGGAGTTACCCGCAGAGGAGGAAAAGGAAAAGGAAAAAAATCTGCTAAAGGTTCATTTAAACTGGTATATACAGAAAGATCCTTCCTCTGCTCTGAGCCTGATGAAAGTCAGGATCAGGGCACAGGTCCCGCAAGACCCCCAGCTCCAGCCTCTGCAGTGGGGCTGGAGCGGGAATGCGGGGAGAGTGTTACGGGTCCGGCATTAGAACACGTGGTGGTCAAAATGGCGCCGGACGCCAACCCCTGCAAAGGGGGCGGTGATGGTGGCCTGGTGACGCCAGGGGGTGTGTCCCCGTGTCCGGTGGATGGCGAGCCCGGGAAACTGGTCTCTGATGTGAGTCAGGGGTCGGGAGAACGGGTAAACCAGAAACCGGATGTGGTGTCTGAAAGCCGGAAGTCTGTCGGTGTTTCGCAAAAAAAGTCGTCAGACGTTCCGGACAAGGGCGGTCACAGAGGGGGCTCCGGCTCTGTTGGCCACTCCTCTGTGGGAGGGGGGAGTGGTCCGGCGCTGGAGGCGGCTCCAGTGACGTTAGTGGCTCCTTCATCCGCATCGTTGAAAAGCTGTGTAAGCGAGAAGGGAGCTGCTGGCGTCGGGGACGACGGTGGTCCCTCTCCCAAAAATTTTCAGTGCATAGAACAGATGGAGGTTAATGAGGTGGAGGGAACTGCGGGGACACCGCTTATAACATCTGGTGGCGTCCCTGCAAAGGTGCCTGATGATGCGGAGACTGAAGCAATGTCTACCCACACAAAATGTACAGCAAAAATACATAATAAAGAACCAGGCCTGGCAGGAAGAATGAAAAAGTTGCGGCTGTGGATGTGGAAACTGCTGGGGGTATGCAGGTGTCTGTAAATAAAGTTGCTGGAGTGTCTGCTGGTAATGGGGTTTTGAGTGCTGTGTCTGGGAGGAATGTGGTCCGTCTCCGGTGGCGTGGCACTGATGCGTGCCCTGCCAGAAAGAGGGTGGTGGAGCTGCTGCTGCTGGGGATGGGCTTCAAGGCGAGTGTAATGACGGGGTAGGGAGACAGACAGGTGAGCCCTAATCTACCCGCCACTCAGTCCCTGCCTACTTGCAACGGCCCGTCCTAAGCGACGGCATACAACTGGGCGACGGTCCCTACGCTCACTAAGTGCACGACAGACAAACAGACAAGGGTACACAGAAGCCAAGGGAAATGGGGCTGTTGCCCACGGCAACCCCGTGAGCAACAAGGATAGTGAACGAGCCGAGTCAAACCAGGAGTGGACGAGGTACAAAATGCAGAGCAGGAGAATAGTCAGTCAAGCCAGGGTCAATATGAAGCAGAAGACAAGTAGTAAGTTGCAGCAGCAGAGCCAGGAAACAGACTGAAACAATCACAGCCAGGCAAAGGAGGAGCAGGAAGTGAAGGTATAAATAGACAGAGGGCGGGAGCTAGCTCCGTCTGGCCAGGCTGTGATAGGCTCTTCCACTCCTCAGCCTCCCAGGCTGATTGGTGGAAGAAGGGGTCACTCGACCAGACTTAGGAGCAGGTGCAGAGTGAGTAACCACGGGCATCGACACAGAAGCTGTGTCAGGCAGATCCTTTACAGTTACATCCTGTATTATGCTCCAGAGCTGCACTCACTATTCTGCTGGTGGAGTCACTGTGTACATACATTACATTACTTATCCTGTACTGATCCTGAGTTACATCCTGTATTATGCTCCAGAGCTGCACTCGCTATTCTGCTGGTGGAGTCACTGTGTACATACATTACATTACTTATCCTGTACTGATCCTGAGTTATATCCTGTATTATACTCCAGAGCTGCACTCACTATTCTGCTGGTGAAGTCACTGTGTACATACATTACATTACTTATCCTGTACTGATCCTGAGTTACATCCTGTATTATGCTCCAGAGCTGCACTCGCTATTCTGCTGGTGGAGTCACTGTGTACATACATTACATTACATATCCTGTACTGAACCTGAGTTACATCCTGTATTATACTCCAGAGCTGCACTCACTATTCTGCTGGTGGAGTCACTGTGTACATACATTACATCACTTATCCTGTACTGATACTGAGTTACATTCTGTATTATACTCCAGAGCTGCACTCACTATTCTGCTGGTGGATTCACTCTGTACATACATTACATTACTTATCCTGTACTGATCCTGAGTTACATCCTGTATCATGCTCCAGAGCTGCACTCACTATTCTGCTGGTGGTGTCACTGTATACATACATTACATTACTTATCCTGTACTGATCCTGAGTTATATCCTGTATTATACTCCAGAGCTGCACTCACTGAGTCAATGTTTCTAGTCCTTTTATGTGTGGTACTGTCTGCTGAGTTGTATCTAATCTAAACATGTGTGATACAGTATGCTGAGCAGGTGTATCTAAGCCTTCATGCCATAGAGGTAAACCATGCGGATGCTGTAGGGCACTTGCTGAGGAGGGCTCTGTCCTGGTCGGTGCCTTCCCCTTTGCTCCCTGTACAGGACTCTCCTCTGCGGAGCACATACATTATTAGGATAGACGGGGCAATCGGCCCAAACATTTTGGAGAAGACATGGAGGGGGGAAAAATATCAGTCCTTCTGATGGGCAAAACCCAGCACCATAATGGGGGGCCCATTTTGATCTCTACTTTGTGGCCCCCTCTCTTCAATGTATATTGTGGATAATTTCCCTCATCTCTATTGTTGAACTAAATTTAATTTAAAAGTGAAATTTTATTAATCCAACACCTGATAATGCAGAAAGAACTGCCGGATAATGTGGAACTTCACAACAAGCCAAGGGAGGCGGACGGCAGGATTTTTATTGATCTTATCCATCTTTGAATTTCATAAATTTTATCATGATGTCCAATAGTCCAGAACACTTGGTAACCCGGCTCCTGTGAAGTCCCATTGATGTTGGATAATAGGATTTTTACTGTGTATTATTTTGGACTCATTTACGTCTCTGTGAGGAGATAGTTGTGGGCGCCGCTCGTCATGAATTGAGGTATCTCAGATGTGGATGCGTAACAAAGATTCGTTGAGTGTAGACGACATCCCCGCGCGTCCCTCCCCGTATCCTGGTATGATCCTCCTGGCAGGTGACTGTACGACTGATGTGTGTAACTCCTCAAACTGACAACTTTATGTCCGCGAGATCCGGATCTGATAGACACTTCAATGCGGTAACAAGAAATCTTTGTCGACGATACGGAATAAAACTCCTGACAGCGGAGGAGGGGAGGGAACGGTAAAGTGGAAAAAACATGATTATTCCCGTCCTATCTCTGATCTGTCAATAACTGAGAGGCAGAAAAATCAACTTATTATTTGGTTTTATAAAACTCATTTATTCTATTGCTGCCCCTTCAGCAGGGCGCACATTCCTAAAGTGAGCAAAACATATCGTAATCTGCCCACATAATCCCTGTATAACAGTGCCCGACACAGAACCCATATAACAGTGCCCGACATAGAACCCATATAACAGTGCCCGACATAGAACCCATATAACAGTGCCCGACACAGAACCCATATAACAGTGCCTGACATAGAACCCATATAACAGTGCCTGACATAGAACCCATATAACAGTGCCCGACATAGAACCCATATAACAGTGCCCGACATAGAACCCATATAACAGTGCCCGACACAGAACCCATATAACAGTGCCCGACATAGAACCCATATAACAGTGCCCAACATAGAACCCATATCACAGTGCCCGACATAGAACCCATATAACAGTGCCCGACATAGAACCCACATGACAGTGCCCGACATAGAACCCATATAACAGTGCCCAACATAGAACCCATATCACAGTGCCCGACATAGAACCCATATAACAGTGCCCGACATAGAACCCATATAACAGTGCCCAACATAGAACCCATATAACAGTGCCCGACATAGAACCCATATAACAGTGCCCAACATAGAACCCATATCACAGTGCCCGACATAGAACCCATATAACAGTGCCCGACATAGAACCCATATAACAGTGCCCAACATAGAACCCATATAACAGTGCCCAACATAGAGCCCATATAACAGTGCCCGACATAGAACCCATATAACAGTGCCCAACATAGAACCCATATCACAGTGCCCGACATAGAACCCATATAACAGTGCCCGACATAGAACCCATATAACAGTGCCCAACATAGAACCCATATAACAGTGCCCGACATAGAACCCATATAACAGTGCCCAACATAGAACCCATATCACAGTGCCCGACATAGAACCCATATAACAGTGCCCGACATAGAACCCATATAACAGTGCCCAACATAGAACCCATATAACAGTGCCCAACATAGAACCCATATAACAGTGCCCGACATAGAACCCATATAACAGTGCCCGACATAGAACCCATATAACAGTGCCCAACATAGAACCCATATAACAGTGCCCGACATAGAACCCATATAACAGTGCCCGACATAGAGCCCATATAACAGTGCCCGACATAGAACCCATATAACAGTGCCCGACATAGAACCCATATAACAGTGCCCGACATAGAACCCATATAACAGTGCCCAACATAGAACCCATATAACAGTGCCCAACATAGAACCCATATCACAGTGCCCGACATAGAACCCATATAACAGTGCCCGACATAGAACCCACATGACAGTGCCCGACATAGAACCCATATAATCATGCCCGTCATTGAACCCATATAACAGTGCCCAACATAGAACCCATATAACAGTGCCCAACATAGAACCCATATAACAGTGCCCGACATAGAACCCATATAACAGTGCCCGACATAGAACCCATATCACAGTGCCCGACATAGAACCCATATAATAGTGCCCGACATAGAACCCATATAACAGTGCCCGACATAGAACCCATATAACAGTGCCCGACATAGAACCCACATGACAGTGCCCGACATAGAACCCATATAATCATGCCCGTCATGGAACCCATATAACAGTGCCCGACATAGAACCCATATAATCATGCCCGTCATGGAACCCATATAACAGTGCCCGACATAGAACCCACATAATAGTGCAAGACATAGAACCCACATAATAGTTCCCGACACAGAACCCATATAACAGTGCCCGACATAGAACCCACATAACAGTGCCCGACATAGAACCCACATAATAGTGCAAGACATAGAACCCACATAACAGTTCCCGACACAGAACCCATATAACAGTGCCCGACATAGAACCCACATAACAGTTCCCGACATAGAAACCATATTATTGAGCAAAGACATAGTGTCACTCAGTATATAGCTGTCTCTATATCAAGGGGGCACTGTTGCTGTCACCATATCTGGGGGCACTGTGACTGTCACTATATCTGGGGGCACTGTGGCTGTCACCATATCTGGGGGCACTGTGGCTGTCACCATATCTGGGGGCACTGTGGCTGTCACCATATCTGGGGGCACTGTAGCTGTCACTATATCTAGGGGCACTGTGACTGTCACTATATCTGGGGGCACTGTGGCTGTCTCTATATCTGAGGGCACTGTGGCTGTTGCCATATCTGGGGGCACTGTGGCTGTCATTATATCTGGGGGCACTTTGGCTGTCATTATATTTGGGGGCACTGTGGGTTTTACTATATTTGAGGGCACTGTGGCTGTCACTATATCTGGGGGCTCTGTGGCTGTCACAATATCTGGGGACACTGTGACTGTCACTATATCTGGGTGCTCTGTGGCTGTCACTATATCAGGGGGTACTGTGGCTGTCATTATATCTGGGGGTACTGTGGGTTTTACTATATTTGGGGACACTGTGGCTGTCACTATATCTGGGGGCACTGTGGCTGTTACTATATCTGGGGGCTCTGTGGCTGTCACTATATCTGGGGGCACTGTGGCTGTCACTATATCTGGTGGCACTGTGGCTGTCACTATATCTGGGGGCATTGTGGCTGTCACTATATCTGGGGGCACTACGGGTTTCACTATATCTGAGGGCACTGTGGCTGCTGCTATATCTGGGGGCACTGTGACTGTCACTATATCTGGGGGCACTGCGGGTTTCACTATATCTGGGGATACTGTGGCTGTCGCTATATCTGGGGGCACTGTGACTGTCACTATATCTGGGGGCACTGCGGGTTTCACTATATCTGAGGGCACTGTGGCTGTCACTATATCTGGAGGCACTGGGACTGTCTATATCTGGGGGCACTGTGGCTGTCACTATCTGGGGTCACTGTGACTGTCTCTATATTTGGGGACACTGTGGTTGTCGCTATAGCTGGGGACACTGTGGCTGTCGCTATATCTGGGGACACTGTGACTGTCACTATATCTGGTGACACTGGTTGTCAATATATCTGGGGGCACTGTAGCTGTCACTATATCTAGGGGCACTGTGACTTTGACTATACCTGGGGGCAATGGCTGTCGCTATATCTGGGGACACTGTGGCTGTCGCTATATCTGGGGTCACTGTGGTTGTCACTATATCTGGGGACACTGTGGCTGTCACTATATCTGGGAGCACTGTGGCTGTCACTATATCTGGGGGCACTGTGGCTGTCGCTGTATCTGGGGTCACTGTGGCTGTCACTATATCTGGGGGCACTCTCTCTATATCTGGGGGTACTGTGGTTGTCACTATATCTGGGGGAACTGTAGCTGTCACTGTATCTGGGGGCACTGTGACTGTCACTATATCTGGGGACACTGTGACTCTCACTATATCTGGTGGCACTGTGGCTGTCACTATATCTGGGGGCATTGTGGCTGTCACTATATCTGGGGGCACTACGGGTTTCACTATATCTGAGGGCACTGTGGCTGCTGCTATATCTGGGGGCACTGTGACTGTCACTATATCTGGGGGCACTGCGGGTTTCACTATATCTGGGGATACTGTGGCTGTCGCTATATCTGGGGGCACTGTGACTGTCACTATATCTGGGGGCACTGCGGGTTTCACTATATCTGAGGGCACTGTGGCTGTCACTATATCTGGAGGCACTGGGACTGTCTATATCTGGGGGCACTGTGGCTGTCACTATCTGGGGTCACTGTGACTGTCTCTATATTTGGGGACACTGTGGTTGTCGCTATAGCTGGGGACACTGTGGCTGTCGCTGTATCTGGGGTCACTGTGGCTGTCACTATATCTGGGGGCACTCTCTCTATATCTGGGGGTACTGTGGTTGTCACTATATCTGGGGGAACTGTAGCTGTCACTGTATCTGGGGGCACTGTGACTGTCACTATATCTGGGGACACTGTGACTCTCACTATATCTGGGGACACTGTGGCTGTCGCTATGTCTGGGGACACTGGATGTCGCTATATCTGGGGGCACTGTGGGTTTCGCTATATCTGGGGGCACTGTGGCTGTCACAATATCTGGGGGCACTGTGGGTTTCACTATATCTGGCGGCACAGTGGGGTTCACTATATCTGGGGGCACTGTAGCTGTCGCTATATCTGGGGACACTGTGGCTGTCACTATATCTGGGGACACTGTGGCTGTCGATATATCTGGGAGCACTGTGGGTTTCACTATATCTGGGGACACTGTGGCTGTCGATATATCTGGGGGCACTGTGGGTTTCACTATATCTGGGGGCACTGTGGCTGTCACTATATCTGGGGGCACTGTGACTGTCTCTATATCTGGGGACACTGGCTGTCACTATATCTGGGGGTACTGTGGTTGTCACTATATCTGGGGCCATTGTGACTGTCACTATATCTGGGGGCACTGTGGCTGTCGCTATATCTTGGGGAACTGTGGCTGTCACTATATCTGGGGGCACTGTGGTTGTTGCTATATCTGGGGGCACTGTGGCTGTCACTATATCTGGGGACACTGTGGCTGTCGATATATCTGGGGGCACTGTGGCTGTCACTATATCTGGGGGCACTGTGGGTTTCACTATATCTGGGGGCACTGTGGCTGTCACTATATCTGGGGGCACTGTGGCTGTCACTATATCTGGGGGCACTGTGTGTATGTTGGAAGGTCTGATGTCACTATTTTATATGCTAAAAACACCTCCTATCATGTAATAAAACGTTCCTTCTACTCAATATTTCTTAAAGGGGTTTCGCATAATCATTAATTATCACCTATCCATAGGAAAGGTAATAAATATCTGATCGGTCAGGGTTGGATCACAAGAACAAACTTACCTTGCCGTTCCCGGGAGCCCCATATGAATGAATGGAGCGGTGGTCGAGCATGCTCACTACCAATCCAGTCCTATGGGGCTCCCAGGAACGGCAAGGTAAGTTTGTTCTTGTGATCGGTGGCCCAACCCCGACCAACAATGGCTGATTATCATAGGGCGTTTTTGGCAGCCGCCCGGGGCTCGAGGCTCCCCGGGAGCCCATGGCCGCCCAAAGTACATTGTAGTTTTGTCTAGTTTTTGCCACGATTTTGCCGCGAATCGCGGCAAAAAACGCGGCGAAACGGCATTGTGTATGTCCTGCAAAAGGACCTTTAGACATAAGGTCACATGACCTTATCTCTGAAGTTCTTACTACTGATAAGAGACCTGCTTGTCACATGACCTCATCTCTGAAGTTCTCACTACTGATTAGAGACCTGCTGGTCACATGACGTTATCTCTGAAGTTCTCACTACTGATTGGAGACCTACTGGTCACATGACCTTATCTCTGAAGTTCTCACTACTGATTAGAGACCTGCTGGTCACGTGACCTTATCTCTGAAGTTCTCACTACTGATTAGAGTCCTGCTGGTCACATGACCTTATCTCTGAAGTTCTCACTACGGATTAGAGACCTGCTGGTCACATGACCTCATATCTGAAGTTCTCACTACTGATTAGAGACCTGCTGGTCCCATGACCTCATATCTGAAGTTCTCACTACTGATTAGAGACCTGCTGGTCATATGTCCTCATCTCTGAAGTTCTCACTACTGCTTAGAGACCTGCTGGTCACATGACCTCATCTCTGAAGTTCTCACTACTGATTAGAGACCTGCTGGTCCCATGACCTCATATCTGAAGTTCTCACTACTGATTAGAGACCTGCTGGTCACATGACCTTATCTCTGAAGTTCTCACTACTGATTAGAGACCTGCTGGTCATATGACCTCATCTCTGAAGTTCTCATTACTGATTAGAGACCTGCTGGTCACATGACCTCATCTCTGAAGTTCTCACTACTGATTAGAGACCTGCTGGTCACATGACCTTATCTCTGAAGTTCTCACTACTGATTAGAGACCTGCTGGTCACGTGACCTCATCTCTGAAGTTCTCACTACTGATTAGAGTCCTGCTGGTCACATGACCTTATCTCTGAAGTTCTCACTACTGATTAGAGACCTGCTGGTCCCATGACCTCATATCTGAAGTTCTCACTACTGATTAGAGACCTGCTGGTCACATGACGTTATCTCTGAAGTTCTCACTACTGATTGGAGACCTACTGGTCACATGACCTTATCTCTGAAGTTCTCACTACTGATTAGAGACCTGCTGGTCATATGACCTCATCTCTGAAGTTCTCATTACTGATTAGAGACCTGCTGGTCACATGACCTCATCTCTGAAGTTCTCACTACTGATTAGAGACCTGCTGGTCACATGACCTTATCTCTGAAGTTCTCACTACTGATTAGAGACCTGCTGGTCACGTGACCTCATCTCTGAAGTTCTCACTACTGATTAGAGTCCTGCTGGTCACATGACCTTATCTCTGAAGTTCTCACTACTGATTAGAGACCTGCTGGTCCCATGACCTCATATCTGAAGTTCTCACTACTGATTAGAGACCTGCTGGTCACATGACGTTATCTCTGAAGTTCTCACTACTGATTGGAGACCTACTGGTCACATGACCTTATCTCTGAAGTTCTCACTACTGATTAGAGACCTGCTGGTCACGTGACCTTATCTCTGAAGTTCTCACTACTGATTAGAGTCCTGCTGGTCACATGACCTTATCTCTGAAGTTCTCACTACGGATTAGAGACCTGCTGGTCACATGACCTCATCTCTGAAGTTCTCACTACTGATTAGAGACCTGCTGGTCCCATGACCTCATATCTGAAGTTCTCACTACTGATTAGAGACCTGCTGGTCACATGACCTTATCTCTGAAGTTCTCACTACTGATTAGAGACCTGCTGGTCCCATGACCTCATATCTGAAGTTCTCACTACTGATTAGAGACCTGCTGGTCATATGTCCTCATCTCTGAAGTTCTCACTACTGCTTAGAGACCTGCTGGTCACATGACCTCATCTCTGAAGTTCGCACTACTGATTAGAGACCTGCTGGTCCCATGACCTCATCTCTGAAGTTCTCACTACGGATTAGAGACCTGCTGGTCACATGACCTCATCTCTGAAGTTCTCACTACTGATTAGAGACCAGCTGGTCACATGACCTTATCTCTGAAGTTCTCACTACTGATTAGAGACCTGCTGGTCATATGTCCTCATCTCTGAAGTTCTCACTACTGCTTAGAGACCTGCTGGTCACATGACCTCATCTCTGAAGTTCGCACTACTGATTAGAGACCAGCTGGTCACATGACCTCATCTCTGAAGTTCTCACTACGGATTAGAGACCTGCTGGTCACATGACCTCATCTCTGAAGTTCTCACTACTGATTAGAGACCAGCTGGTCACATGACCTCATCTCTGAAGTTCTCACTACTGATTGGAGACCTGCTGATCACATGATCTCATCTCTGCAGTTCTCACTACTGATTGGAGACCTGCTGGTCACATGACCTTATCTCTGAAGTTCTCACTACTGATTACAGACCTGCTGGTCACATGACCTCATCTCTGAAGTTCTCACTACTGATTAGAGACCTGCTGGTCACATGACCTCATCTCTGAAGTTCTCACTACTGATTAGAGACCTGATGGTCACATGACCTCATCTCTGAAGTTCTCACTACTGATTAGAGACCTGCTGGTCACATGACCTTATCTCTGAAGTTCTCACTACTGATTAGAGACCTGCTGGTCACATGACCTTATCTCTGAAGTTCTCACTACTGATTAGAGGCCTACTGGTCCCATGACCTCATATCTGAAGTTCTCACTACTGATTAGAGACCTGCTGGTCACATGACCTTATCTCTGAAGTTCTCACTACTGATTAGAGGCTTACTGGTCCCATGACCTCATCTCTGAAGTTCGCACTACTGATTAGAGACCTGCTGGTCCCATGACCTCATCTCTGAAGTTCTCATTACTGATTAGAGACCTGCTGGTCACATGACCTCATCTCTGAAGTTCTCACTACTGATTAGAGACCTGCTGGTCACAAGATGTTATCTCTGAAGTTCTCACTACTGATTAGAGACCTGCTGGTCACATGATCTTATCTCTGAAGTTTTCACTACTGATTAGAGACCTGCTGGTCACATGACCTCATGTCTGAAGTTCTCACTACTGCTTAGAGACCTGCTGGTCACATGACCTCATCTCTGAAGTTCTCACTACTGATTAGAGGCCTGATGGTCCCATGACCTCATCTCTGAAGTTCTCACTACTGATTAGAGACCTGCTGGTCACATGACCTCATCTCTGAAGTTCTCACTACTGACTAGAGACCTGCTGGTCACATGACCTTATCTCTGAAGTTCTCACTACTGATTAGAGACCTGCTGGTCACATGACCTTATGTCTGAAGTTCTCACTACTGATTAGAGACCTGATGGTCCCATGACCTCATCTCTGAAGTTCTCACTACTGATTAGAGACCTGCTGGTCACATGACGTTATCTCTGAAGTTCTCACTACTGATTAGAGACCTGCTGGTCACATGATCTTATCTCTGAAGTTCTCACTACTGATTAGAGACCTGCTGGTCACATGACCTTATCTCTGAAGTTCTCACTACTGATTAGAGACCTGCTGGTCACATGACCTTATCTCTGAAGTTCTCACTACTGATTAGAGACCTGCTGGTCACATGACCTTATCTCTGAAGTTCTCACTACTGGTTAGAGACCTGATGGTTACATGACCTCATCTCTGAAGTTCTCACTACTGATTAGAGACCTGCTGGTCACATGACCTTATCTCTGAAGTTCTCACTACTGATTAGAGACCTGCTGGTCACATGACCTTATCTCTGAAGTTCTCACTACTGATTAGAGACCTGATGGTCACATGACCTTATCTCTGAAGTTCTCACTACTGATTAGCGACCTGATGGTCACATGACCTCATGTCTGAAGTTCTCACTACTGATTAGAGACCTGCTGGTCACATGACCGCAGCTCTATGAGCAGCAGCAGCAAAATTCCACAGAGAAGACCGGGGTGAGCGGCTATGTAAGTATAAGGGGATTGTTTTGTTTAAGGGGGTCTGTATTTAGGGGGTCTGGTGTGGGGACTGTATTTAGGGGGTCTGGTATTGGGACTGTATTTAGGAGGTTTGGTGTCTGTATTAGTTTAAGGAGTCTGCATTTAGGGGGTCTAGTCTGGGGTCTGTATCAGTTTAAGGTGTTTAGGGTCTGTATATTTAGGGGTCTGTGTTAGTTTAAGGGGTCTGGGGTCGGTACTTAGGGGGTCTGTGTTCGTTTGAGGCCTGGGGGTCTGTATTTAGGGGGTCTTGTCTAGGGTCTGTATTAGTTTATAGGGTCTATTTAGGGGGCCTGCTCTAGGGTCTGTATTCGTTTAGGGGTCTTTATTTAGGGGTCTGTATTTAGAGGTCTGGTCTGGGGTCTGTATTAGAATAGGGGGTCTTGTCTGGGTTCTGTATTACTTAAGGGAGTCAGGTCTTTTGGTCATTATTAGTGTAGGGGTCAGGTATGGGGTCTGTATTTAGGGGGTCTGTATTAGTTTGAGGTCTGGTGTCTGTATTTAGGGGTCTGGTCTTGGGTCTGTATTTAGGGGTCTGGTCTGGGGTCTGTTTTAGTTTATGGGGTCTGTATTTATGGGTCTGTATTAGTTTAGGGGATCTGGTCTGGGGTCTGTATTTAGGGGCTAGTCTGAGGTCTGTACTTATTTAGGGTGCTTGTTCTGGGGGTCTGTATTTGTTTAGGTGGTCTGGTCTGGGGATTGCAATAGTTTAGAAGGTCTGGGGTCTGTATGTATTCTATGATCTAGTCTGGGTTCAAAATGTATTAGTCTGAGTAAAAGGGGATGTCCGGGAACAAATTTGTGTGTTTCTATAGAGGCTGGAAATGGCTGCAGAAGTGATGGGCAAAGATGTCTCATCAGGAGAAGTCGCAATACCGGTCTGCGTCAGATGGAGAAGAAAAGAAAATTACTCCCATCAGAGAAGACGTAACCTGTGAGTCACTGGATCTATAGGGGATCTGTCCCCTCTCCTGACATGTCTGTTGTAGGAAATCCTTGTATTCTACATACTTCTGTGTACCCAGGACTAATAGACAAACGTGTTACCATTCCCATTGTCAAGAGGAAGTGTCCCTACACAGTGTGATACTGTCAGCGATGGTGGGAGACTGTCAGTATGTAGGGACACAGCCCTTTGACAAGGGGAATCGTAACAAACATTTGTCAATGCTCGCACAGAAAAGTGGTGTTCACTATAGACACGGCAGAGCGGCGGTGGAGAAGGTGGGCCCAAGTTTGTGGAACAGCCCAGGGCCTATGGTCTACTTAATCTGCCAGTGCCGACCAATCAGATATTTATCACCTTTCCTGTGGAATAAATAAGAGGAACACCCTTTAAGTGGGTGTTTGAGATGTAAACATTGGGCTACTTTTGAGGTATTCGTCAGATTGTCTTTGGCTTGTTTTAGACCTGCACCTCGGCAGCAGAGCGACACTTTGTGATCAGTTTATTGTCAAGGCACCTTCTAACAAGACAATGGATAATTCCTTACAGGAACACGAGGAGCAGCAGCGCGCCGTCTGTCACCACGTTCCATCTATGAGATTTAAACAATTATTTATTCTGTGGAAGGAGAAGAAATATCCACAGCTCCGCGCGCTCTTTGCCTTACACGGAATGGGAATTTTTGCAATATGATGAGAAGGTTTCGGGGTGCTAGGAGTCACTATTCGGCTGCGTGGCGTCTCAGCACTATCATTCCCATGAGGGAACGCCGCCGTCTCCCATCACAAAGCCGTTCGCTACATTGTATCTATTCCTCAACCTAAGAAGACACTTTGCTTTTTCTTCAAGTGCAGCATAAAGGCGCTCCTCCTCCGCCTGCCTCCCCGGGCAGTATGCTGCCACTTTCAAAGTAATAGAGATTCACATTTTTTTGCCACTGACGGCCCCTAATTTAAAGTGAGGTTTTCATAATTCTGATTGTCAGGCAAATCTCAGCAGTGCGCGGCGCTTCCACGCACTTAAACAAGACAATCACATCTGCCCCGGGGCTCTGCTTTTGCCATGAAAAAGCCATCAATCTCACCAATCTCCGCTCGCTCTGAGGAGACGCTCCTGCCCCCGAGACGAGGCTTGATCCTCAATCGTCTAAACTGTTTCATCCTCGGTTTAGAGCACAAGGGGGTTCAGGGGCCCCTCACATGACACGTTCAATGCCAGAGACTACAGCGCGGATGATGGACATGAACTTCTTGAAGGATTGTTCCTCTTGGAGGAGAAGGAATGAGCGTCCCACCATAATCATCCACAGAGGCTTCATTCATGGTCCAGATCCTGGTCAACATCTGAGACCAAGACGAGCAAAGACCGGACAAGGTGCCCAAGGCAGGGGCTTCAGAATGTCACTGCACCCCAGGACCCAGGAGCTCAGTGTGATGGATAAGGGCGGATATCAGCCCTGAGTCCTATGTATGAAGAATGATATTTCATAGCTGTTCATTTTCTTCAGTATTGGCTGATCATTTGCTCTTCTCCATTAGGACTTATGACCAGTTACTTGGTCTTCATGGTAGTCTGAAACACTCCTTCTGACTCATCAGTGGCCCAAGCTGCCGCTTTGTCCCTCCTCCCTGCTTTATACTGCACATCTTCTCTATTAGGTCCCAGTTAGCACTGTTGCCTTGCAGCGCTGGGGTCCTTGGTTTGAATATGAGCATGGGCAATATCTTCATGGATTTGTATGTTCGCCTCTGGTTTTTGTAGGTTTTCTCCAGTTTCTTCCCACATTCCAAAACAAACTTATAAGTTAATTGGTTGAATGCTTTATTCACAGGTAAACTAAGAACGAACAAAAAAATTCCAATGTGGGGGACCCTCAGTCCCATCATAATACAATTATGGAGTTTAATAGAGGTGTTTGCACTTCTACCTGTAGTGACAATGAAGACTGAGCCTTCGGGGTGTCCGTGCCTGCCGCCCTTTATCTCCGGTAGTCACCTTCACCAGGATGTGGATTTATTTCATAGGGAAATCTTCCAGAAGTAGATGAAGAAAACCAAATCACTGCTAATAATGACTATAAACTAGGAAGAGAAGGTCCACAATGGGCAGAACCACCACTCTGGACAGGGGCGTCGCTAGCACCAAGCCCCGAATCTTTTGCCCGGTCCCCCGGATCCCCGGCGACTGGCACATTTGTGTCACAGCAGTCGCAATTGCCGCAGCCGCCCGCACCGCATCTGTAAAAGTTACTATAGTAACTGGGGCCTATGTAATCAAATACACGGGCCCCTGTTACCACGTAATTTTTTATTTTATTTTTTTAAAATAAATAATTGGAAAAAACGACATGGCCCCCCCCCCCATTTTTCATAACCCGTCAGATACAACACAGCAGCAGCAGCAGCATTACCAGGGTGGGGAGGTCACTGTTTTTGGGCTTTTCCAGCCTAATAATACCAGCCTGCGGCCACCCCAGTGCACGACCATCACTGCAGATGGTCAGGTACTGGATTTTACCCGGCTCTTCCTGGCACCCCTGGTGGTGGTGAGTACCGGGGTAATAATGGGGGTTAGTGTTCGCCTCTCCATGTCTAATATTAAGCCCCGCCTTAGTAGTGGACGCTGTCAATCAGCCGGCAGCTATTAATAAGGCGGTAGTAATAAAGTGTAAAAAAAATACAAGGACATAAAAAATATATTTTATTGAAATAACCCCCCCCCCCACACAACCCTCATTATACATTTTATTGAGGATAAAAGACGCTGTCATCGCAGTAGTCCTCGAATCCGAAGTAGTCCAACGACCGAACTTGTAAAAAAACACATACACAGAATTTTTTTTTGTAACACATAAAATAGCAAAACAATTATTATTCTTGCCTTTCCTGGGTCCAGTGCTGGAGCCGCAATGTCAGGGAACTGAGACCTGTATCTAATCCTATCATGTGTGATACTGTCAGCTGAGCCACTGTATCTAATCCCATCATGTGTGATACTGTGTGCTGAGCTGTGTATCTAATCCTATCACGTGTTATACTGTCTACTGACCCCTGTATCTAATTCTATCATGTGTGATACTGTCTGCTGAGCTGTGTATCTAATCCTATCATGTGTGATACTGTCTGCTGAGCCACTGTATCTAATCCAATAATGTGTGATACAGTCTGCTGAGCTGCTGTATCTAATCCTATCATGTGTGATACTGTCTGCTGAGCCACTGTATCTAATCCTATCCATAGCTATAGGGTCAGAGTGCTACAGATATGCTGTCTCATATGTATGTGTATTTACTTCCCCATTCCCATCCCACTTCCCCTTTCCCATCCCTTGGTTGAACTTGATGGACATGTGTCTATTTTCAACCGTACAGACTATGTAACTATATATATATATATATATATATATATATATATATATATATATATATATATATGTCTCGGGGCTTGTGCCCCTGATCTTTTAAGACCCTAGCAATTCCCCTGACCCCGGATGTTGAAGGCTCAGACCTTTTATTCTCTTATGTTTTCTGGATAATCTCCAATATTGCATTGAGAGGTAATCTTATACTGCTACATCCTATTATTATTGTACCTACAACATTTACAGGGAGAGACAGGGAGGCAGTACTATCTGTACCTAGATCATTTACAGTATTAGAAAGGGAGCCAGTACCACCTGTGCCTACATCATTTACAGGGAGAGACAGGAAGGTAGTACTATCTGTACCTACATCATTTACAGGGAGAGACAGGGAGGCAGTACTATCTGTACCTACATAATTTACAGGTAGATACAGGTAGGCAGTACTATCTGTACCTACATCATTTACAGGGAGGCAGTACTATCTATACCTACATCATTTACAGGGAGGTAGTACTATCTGTACCTACATCATTTACAGGAAGGCAGTACTATCTGTACTTACATCATCTACAGGGAGGCAGTACTATCTGTACCTACATAATTTACAGGTAGACAGGGAGGCAGCACTATATGTACCTACATAATTTACAGGAAGAAACAGAGAGACAGTACTATCTGTACCTACATCTTTTACAGGTAGAGACAGGGAGGCAGTACTATCTGTACCTACATCATTTACAGGTAGAGACAGAGAGGCAGTACTATCTGTACCTACATCATTTACAGCCAAGCAGTACTATCTGTAACTTCATAATTTACAGGGAGGCAATACAATCAGTACATACATCATTTACAGGGAGAGACAGGTAGGCAGTACTGTCTGTACCTACATCATTTACAGGGAGAGACAGGGAGGAAGTACTATCTGTACCTACATCATTCACAGGGAGAGACAGGGAGAAAGTACTATTTGTACCAACATCATTTATAGGGAGAGACAGGGAGGTAGTACTATCTGCACATACATCATTTACAGGAGAGACATGGAGGCAGTACTAGCTGTACCTACATAATTTACAAGAAGGTAGTACTATCTGTACCTACATAATTTACAGGGAGAGACAGGGAGGAAGTACTATCTGTACCTACATCATTTACAGTGAGGCAGTACTATCTGTACCTATATCATTTGCATGGAGAGACAGGGAGGCAGTACTATATAATTACTAGTGGAGAGGCAGTACTATCTGTACCTACGTCATTTACAGGTAGACAGGGAGGCAGTACTATCTGAACCTACATCATTTACAGGAAGAGATAGGAACGTAGTACTATCTGTACCTACAACATTCACAGCGAGAGACAGGGAGGCAGTACTATCTGTACCTAGATCATTTATAGTATTAGAAAGGGAGGCAGTACTACCTATGCCTATATAATTTACAGGGAGATATAGGGAGGTAGGACTACCTGTACCTACATCATTTACAGGGAGAGACAGGGAGGCAGTACTATTTCTACCTACATAATTTACAGGGTGAGACAGGGAGGTAGTACTATCTGTACCAACATCATTTACAGGGAGAGACAGGAAGGCAGTGCTATCTGCACCCACATCATTTACAGGAAGAGATAGGAACGTAGTACTATCTGTACCTACAACATTCACAGCGAGAGACAGGGAGGCAGTACTATCTGAACCTACATCATTTACAGGAAGAGATAGGAACGTAGTACTACCTGTACCTACATCATTTACAGGGAGAGACAGGGAGAGACAGGGAGGTAGTACTATCTGTACCAACATCATTTACAGGGAGAGACAGGAAGGCAGTGCTATCTGCACCCACATCATTTACAGGCAGAGACAGGAAGGCAGTACTATTTATACCTACATAATTTACAGGGATAGACAGAGGCAGTGCTATCTGTACCTACATCATTTACAGGGAGAGACAAGTAGGTAGTACTATCTGTAGCTATATAATGTATGGGAGAGGCAGGAAGGCACTACAATCCACATTACACTGAAACGTAAGCTCAGATACAGTGGTCACTTTCTGGTCACAGGAGCTTTTTCTGTCCATATCACTTTCCTTAGTCTCTGATTTATATTTTGTGTTTGCTTTACAGTTATCAGAGTAATTTCTTCAGCCTCCGCACAATATTAATGGTTTTATGACCGCGAAGCTAACATGGTCCAAGTGACCTCGCTATATTCTGGCGGCGTAGCCTTCGCAGGGATATATTATATATAATCCAGGGAGGTAATAGTTAACACTGTAGTCCACGACGCCTCCTGTGATCTGCAGCGTCGATGTCTCTCCACCTCGTACCTGTGAATGTGAGAGGAGAGATCTCTGTACTCACCGCCTCGTCTCCTGTCAACGCCTGGAGACGCAATTAATGCAAATAGGATCCTTCAACCGCGAAAAATCTGCTCGTCATCCCGTGTAACAACGACTTAAGGTAAATGAGAGGAAGTCCGGAGGAAGTTCTCACCTGGAGCGGTGCTCTGTGTACTCCAGATGACAGCCGGGGGCATCCATCTATGTCATGGTGGTGGTCATTTTCCTCGAACCCCCAAGAGGGGACAAAAATAAAGTTATCCTTTGGGCAGTCTTATCATCTTCCCCTTTCTAGAAGAAAAATAAAATCTGAGGACTTTATAAAGAAAAGCTGGGGGTCCATGACACTGCCACCTCCGCCACCGGACTACTCCAGCAGTACCAGGCAATGCTGCCATGTCATGGGGCAACCCAAATGTGAGCCAACTGGTCTCAATCACATTAGAACAAGCATGTTGCCGCAGGGTCTCCAGGGTCAGTGACAACCATAGTATGGCGCTATCCAGTCATACGTCAATGGGACAAAACATTAGGTGCACGGTGGGAGTAATTGTGCAGGTCCAAGGAAAGTTTTGTGGAATCTACGACTATGACCAACATTCATAAATTCATTCGGTTTTGCTTATTAATCTCTACTCGCCCCTCGCTGGCCGCTGCTGCCAGAAGTTCATTGCCGTTATCCTCTCTCCTAAACTCCTCCGGCCATAGTGTAAGGGGGACGAACGCCCCCCTGTACTGTTGTGTCCAGCGCAAGGACACAGGCTGTGGCACTCGGGAGTACGGCTCCCATGTGGTGGGACCGCGACGTCGTGTGTGATGACGCACACGCTCCTACACAGAGCAACGGCGCGAAGTCTCCGTCGGCTCTGTGAAGGGGAATGTGAGTGGAACGATGAACATCGTGATGTATCCAGGAGAGAGGAAGGGGCGGGCGGAAAGGGAGGAGAAGAGCGAGAGGCGGGGGAGAGAGAGAGCGGGAAGGAGAGAGGAGAAGAAGCGGGAGTAAAGAAGGGAGAGCTGGAAGTGGTGTAAGGCCCTGATCACACAGCGTTTTGTGTCATGGAAACCGCGTTGGAAACCGGGGCAAAAAACGTCCGAAATCGCCTCCTATTGATTTCAATGGAAGGTGGAGTCGTTTTTTCCCCGCGAGCGGAAAAAAACACTTGCCAGAAAAAGAAGCGACATGCCCTTTCTTCGGGCGTTTCCGCCTCTGACCTCCCATTGATATCAATGTGAGGAAGAGAAAGCGTTATTCGTGGCCGAAAAACGTAGTGGAAAACGGTGTGCAGGCATGTCAAAATCTGACAAAAAACTCCAGACAGAATTTTGAGACCGATATTTCCACCTGCAAAAAACTCTGTGTGAACAGGACCTAAGGGACAGAGAAATAAAGATCAGAAGAGAAAACTCTGCAGACAAGAATGGAGGATCAGGAACGATAGCACCTGCAAAATATAGCGGAGGAAACCGGAGAGGAGCGGCCGTACCCACAGGGTGTCACCTCATCATCTTAAACGGTACCTGGTAGTGCAAAAGCTGCGTAAGGGCATGGCCACACGTGGCGGATTTCCTCCGCAACTGTCCGCTTCAATGCCGCACAGAATCTGCGTTGCAGATTCTGCGGCGGATCTGCCCAAAATGTGCAGTAAATTGATGCGGACTGGCCGCTGCGGACTGCGGTAAAAGTGCTTCCCTTCTCCCTATCAGTGCAGGATAGAGAGAAGGGACAGCACTTTCCCTAGTAAAAGTAAAAGAATTTCATACTTACCGGCCGTTGTCTTGGTGACGCGTCCCTCCTTCGGCATCCAGCCCAACCTCCCTGGATGACGCGGCAGTCCATGTGACCGCTGCAGCCTGTGCTTGGCCTGTGATTGGCTGCAGCCGTCACTTAGACTGAAACGTCATCCTGGGAAGCCGGACTGGAGACAGACGCAGGGAGTTCTCGGTAAGTATGAACTTCAATTTTTTTTACAGGTAGCTGTATATTGGGATCGGTAGTCACTGTCCCGGGTGCAGAAACAGTTACTGCCGATCGCTTAACTCTTTCAGCACCCTGGACAGTGACTATTTACTGACGTCTCCTAGCAACGCTCCCGTCATTACGGGAGCCCCATTGACTTCCTCAGTCTGGCTGTAGACCTAGAAATACATAGGTCCAGCCAGAATGAAGAAATGTCAAGTTAAAAAAGCAAAACGCATCCGCAGCACACATAACATGTGCATGACATCTGCGGACTTCATTGCGGAATTTAGAATCTCCATTGAAGTCAATGGAGAAATTCCGCCATGAGTCCGCCACTGCTCCGCAACAGACAGAGCATGCTGCGGACACCAAATTCCGCTCCGCAGCGGAATTTTACGCATCGTCTAAACGAACACTGCTAAATTAAAGTGGAAGTCAATGGAGAAACGGCTCCGCTGCGGATTAACGCTGCGGAGTGTCCGCAGCGGAATTTAAGTGAAATTCCGCCACGTGTGAACCCAGCCTATCTCTGCATAGAAGTATCGGAAATCCGCAGCACCGGTTTATTACAGTAACCATTGGCGCTGGACGCTCTCATATATCGCTCCCTTGGAGGATAGAACTGGATTTAGTTCCATTGAGCCAATGCCTCCTTTTGGCGTCTTGCACCCTCCACCATTAGAAGTCGGTGACCTTGGGCCCAAGAGAAGTGCGGCCAAGACCACACATAGAGATTTGATGCAGTTTTTGGCTCCGTCTTTTGAGCCAAACTCAGGATTGGACACCAAAGAATGGAGATAATCTGTCTTCTCTTTCTTTTAAATTCACTTCTGGCTTTGGTTCAAAAAAACTGCGCAAAAAAACTGCATCAAAACTCTGTGTGTGATTTTACCCTAAGAATCCTGTTTTCATGTAATAATCGTTGTGAGAATGTAACGAACTGTTTAAATGAAGGAAGAGTTTATATTTTGGAGCCGGCAGGTAAAATAGGGGCAGAGTGTTTGAGAAGACATTGGACGACTGCGCGGACAAATAGAGCAAATTTACTCATCATCTGCTGCCAAAATTGGTTGCGTTCCAGGCGGTCCTGACTAGTTTGGCCGCCGACTGAGGGTGGGAGAGGATTAACGTGAAAGGTAGTGGTTAGCACCGCAAGGACCCATGGTGGGGCCAAAAGGATCGGTTAGTCCACTGACTCCCACGACGCAGCCGGTGCCAAGCAGGTGGCTCTTACCTTTTGGGTTATTCCGGCAGTAGTGGGTAGCTACCACCGTGACTACCAGAGGCGTGTCGTACCCAAGGACTTGGGTGACGTGGGGTTAGGCACAACCTCTCTCAGGGGGACTCCAGCGGGATCGATGTCCCCAACCTCAGTTAGTCCTGCCTGCTCGCAGTAAGAGAAGAATACTTTGTCCGTTGTAATTCCAGTAAACAGTTGGAATCAGAAGTTGTGTCCATTCTTCCACGATTATGGCGAACCCCACTTACAGTCTCGTTCGTTCCTCTTCTAATGCCCGCCCACCGCCGAAAATTGGCCTGCCCTGAATGCCGAAATCTTGTCTGAGATAGCACGCAACTGCCCGTTATGTATGGTCCGACACCCTTCCCTGCTTCGTCCTGGCCTCAAATCTAGTTACTGCGCTTGCGCCGCTATGATGTCCCGTTGTGCGCACGCACCAGAACAGGACATCAATGCGCAAGCGCAGAATTTCATGTGTGCTGGTTTAATAGGTGAAATGCTGGTGAGGGGTTAAGTAAAACTTCTTCCATCATGCAACACCCAGTGAGATCATGAGATATTCCTTTCTCTCGATTTTTAGGATTTCCATGATCTTCTATGCGTTTTGTGGCGTCCGAGGATCCCAGGAAACGTTCAAGTTACAGCGAACATATGTGATTGCCAAGATGACGTTGACTGGTAATGTCGCCATGAGTGGACCTATAGGGTGCAGAAGCAGAAACGCATGGACTTTGGTACCTGAGGAGTCTAAGGGTACGTTCACACGCTTCATAAAAAATGTCTGAAATTACGGTGCTGTTTTCAAGTGAAAACAGCTCCTGAGTTTCAGACGGTTTTTAGCAACCAGTATTTTTTGCTGCGTTTTTTACGGCCGTTTTTGGAGCGGTTTTCTATGGAGTCAATGAAAAACAGCTGAAAAAAATGGCTCAGAAACTGACCTGCACTTCTTTTTCACGGCCGCATAAAAAAACGCCCCGTCAGAACAGAACGCCGTTTTTCCCATTGAAATCAATGGCAAGATGTTTGGAGGCGTTCTGCTTCCGATCTTTCGGCCGTTTTTTGTCCATTTACGGCCCGAAAAACGGCCGAAAATAAGCCGTGTGAACATACCCTAAAAGGCCCCTCTACCAAGAAGACACCGGTGGCACATGGTAGGTGGGAGACTGTTACAGACTTTGCATTGGGGCCCAGGATCCTCATGTTACCCCTTTGACAATGTCTTTTAATGGCACCTGTCGTGACGACGCCTTCTTCTTCCCATCACGGAGGTCATTGCGGATGAGTGAGCGGATGTTATACCGTCCTTTATACCCCACTAATAGAAATTTCCGAAAACACAATCCTCCATATAGTTTTTATTTGCACTTGAGATAAGAGCCGGCTTAGCCCAAGAGCGGAGAGGATGGATGGTGGGGAGGAGAGGGTTAACGGCAGACGCGTTGTCGTGTCGTTCTGCGCGGCTCATTCAGACAGGGGTCCAGCAAAGCTATTTTAACAAATTAAGCTTAGACGAAAAGACCCCCATAGGCTTCATATCGGAGCGCTGCTTGGAATCGAAGCCCTTCAAATGAGGCGCTCTGCAATTAAGACGACTGTTTACGGCGTGCACGGCGAGCTTGTTAGTACACAATGTGACATCCCTTTAAATCTGCGATGTTCAAATAGACCGTGTCACGTCAGGAGCCCGTGGGCTGCAAATTCAATATGACAACGCCTGATCTGTGAGATGTGCGGCCCGGGAACGCCTCCGATTCCTATTGTTCCATGAAAAAGAAGAAATGGTCAGGGAAAAAAAAAAGAGAAACTTTACATGGCAGCCTTGGGCCACAACTCCAGGAATTTGCTGAAATTCCAAAAAAGAAGAGACAAAAGAGAAATGAAAAGTGATGTTTGCAAAGAGAGATAAAAGAAGGAATCAGAGACGCGGGAGAAGAGACGAAGAGAAGGAACAGAGAAATATATTACAAGTGAGAGAATTGGGACCCCCTCCCCCGACCAGCGCTCTGAAGACGGTCACACAAAACTTTTAGGGGAGTCTGAACTAACATTTCCAGAAGTCTTCAAGTACTCAGATTTGACCCAGTGGTAATTGTTTGTCCAGAATTAGAAAAACAATAGGCTTTCTTCCAAAAACAGCGCCACACCTGTCCACAGGTTGTGTAAGGTATTGCAACTCATACTCATTCACTTCAAAGGAGCTGAACTGCAATACCAGATACAACCCACGGACAGGTGTGGCGCTGTCATATTTTACTAATCCTATACAACCTTTTTTAGTCTACCTCTGGTGAAGTAACGGTGACCCTTTATATGAGGGGACTGCAGAGACACCAATTACCATCATGTGTTCAAAAATATGTGCCCCCACCCGAACATTGCATCCATTACTGCTTGCTAAAAGGGTATGTGGACTTTTTCAAATCTTCTGTCATATCTTAAGGGGTTACCTGAGGGGATCATCAGCAGAGACCTCCACAACCATGAGACGATGCTCAAACCACTGAATGTCTCATTCCTCCTATCAGATAATTAATATGCAGTTGGTCTCCCTATGATAATATAACATCCTACACCCTCTGTATTTTAGGGCACGTTCCACTCAGCCACAATAAATAAGGTCGGGCTCTGGTGCTGGGGGATGTGGTTGGGCTCTGGTGTTGGGGGATGAGGTCGGGCTCTGGTGCCGGGGGATGAGGTTGGGTTCTGGTGCCGGGGGATGTGGTCAGGCTCTGGTGCTGGGGGATGAGGTCGCACTCTGGTGTTGGGGGATGTGGTCGGGCTCTGGTGCTGGGGGATGAGGTCGGGCTCTGGTGCTGGGGGATGAGGACCCGCTCTGGTGTTGGGGGATGTGGTCGGGCTCTGGTGCCGGGGGATGAGGTTGGGCTCTAGTGCTGGGGGATGAAGTTGGGCTTTGGTGCTGGGGGATGAGGTCGGGCTCTGGTGCTGGGGGATGAGGTCGGGCTCTGGTGCCGGGGGATGTGGTCGGGCTCTGGTGCTGGGGGATGAGGTCAGGCTCTAGTGCTGGGGGATGAGGTCGGGCTCTGGTGTTGGGGGATGAGGTCGGGCTCTGGTGCCGGGGGATGAGGTTGGGTTCTGGTGCCGGGGGATGTGGTCAGGCTCTGGTGCTGGGGGATGAGGTCGCACTCTGGTGTTGGGGGATGTGGTCGGGCTCTGGTGCTGGGGGATGAGGTCGGGCTCTGGTGCTGGGGGATGAGGACCCGCTCTGGTGTTGGGGGATGTGGTCGGGCTCTGGTGCCGGGGGATGAGGTTGGGCTCTAGTGCTGGGGGATGAAGTTGGGCTTTGGTGCTGGGGGATGAGGTCGGGCTCTGGTGCTGGGGGATGAGGTCGGGCTCTGGTGCCGGGGGATGTGGTCGGGCTCTGGTGCTGGGGGATGAGGTCAGGCTCTAGTGCTGGGGAATGAGGTCGGGCTCTGGTGTTGGGGGATGAGGTCGGGCTCTGGTGCTGAGGAAAGACGTCGGGCTCTGGTGCTGGGGGATGAGGTTGTGCTCTGGTGCTTGGGGATGAGGTCGTGATCTGGTGCTCGGGGATGAGGTTGGGCTCTGGAGATGGGGGATGAGGTCAGGCTCTGGTGCTCAGGGTGCTGGGGGGTGAGGTCTGGTGCTGCGGGATGAGGTCAGGCTCTGGTGCTGGGGGATGAGGTCAGGCTCTGGTGCTGGGGGATGAGGTCGGGCTCTGGTGCTGGGTGATAAGGTCGGGCTCTGGTACTCGGGGATGAGGTTGGTCTCTGGTGCTCGGGGATGAGGTCGGGCTCTGGAGATGGGGGATGAGGTCTAGTGCTGTGGGATGATGTTGGGCTCTGGAGATGGGGGATGAGGTCTAGTGCAGGGGGGTGAGGTCTGGTGCTGGGGGATGTGGTCGGGCTCTGGTGCAGGGGGATGAGGTCGGAGACTGGTGCTGGGGGATGAGGTCGGGCTTTGGTGTTCGGGGATGAGGTCGTGCTCTGGTGTTGGGGGATGTGGTCGGGTTCTGGTGCTGGGGGATGAGGTCGGACTCTTGTGCTGGGGGATGAGGTTGCGCTCTGGTGCTGGGGAATGAGGTCGGGCTCTGGTGCTGGGGGATGAAGTCGGGCTCTGGTGCTGGGGGATGAGGTCGGGCTCTGGTGCTGGGGGATGAGGTTGGGCTCTGGTGCTGGAGGATGAGGTTGGGCTCTGGTGCTGTGGGATGAGGTCGTGCTCTGGTGCTGGGGGATGTGGTCGGGCTCTGGTGCAAGGGGATGAGGTCGTGCTCTGGTGTTGGGGGATGTGGTCGGGTTCTGGTGCTGGGGGATGAGGTCGGACTCTTGTACTGGGGGATGAGGTTGCGCTCTGGTGCTGGGGGATGAGGTCGGGCTCTGGTGCTGGGGGATGAGGTCGGGCTCTGGTGCTGGGGGATGAGGTTGGGCTCTGGTGCTGGAGGATGAGGTTGGGCTCTGGTGCTGGGGGATGAGGTTGGGCTCTGGTGCTGGGGATGAGGTCGGGCTTTGGTGCTGGGGGATGAGGTCGGGCTCTGGTGTTAGGGGATGTGGTCGGGCTCTGGTGCTGGGGGATGAGGTCGGCCTCTGGTGCTGGGGGATGAGGTCGGGCTCTGGTGCTGGGAGAATGAGGTCGGACTCTGGTGCAAGGGGATGAGGTCGTGCTCTGGTGTTATGGGGATGTGTTCGGGTTCTGGCGCTGGGGGATGAGGTCGGACTCTTGTGTTGGGGGATGAGGTTGCGCTCTGGTGCTGGGGGATGAGGGCGGGCTCTGATGCTGGGGGATGAGGTCGGGCTCTGGTGCTGGGCGATGAGGTCATGCTCTGGTGCTGGGGATGAGGTCGGGCTCTGGTGTTGGGGGATGAGGTCGGGCTCTGGTGCTGAGGAAAGACGTCGGGCTCTGGTGCTGGGAGATGAGGTTGTGCTCTGGTGCTTGGGGATGAGGTCGTGCTCTGGTGCTGGGGGATGAGGTCAGGATCTGGTGCTCGGGGATGAGGTTGGGCTCTGGAGATGGGGGATGAGGTCAGGCTCTGGTGCTCAGGGTGCTGGGGGGTGAGGTCTGGTGCTGCGGGATGAGGTCAGGCTCTGGTGCTGGGGGATGAGGTCAGGCTCTGGTGCTGGGGGATGAGGTCGGGCTCTGGTGCTGGGTGATAAGGTCGGGCTCTGGTATTCGGGGATGAGGTTGGTCTCTGGTGCTCGGGGATGAGGTCGGGCTCTGGAGATGGGGGATGAGGTCTAGTGCTGTGGGATGATGTTGGGCTCTGGAGATGGGGGATGAGGTCTAGTGCAGGGGGGTGAGGTCTGGTGCTGGGGGATGTGGTCGGGCTCTGGTGCAGGGGGATGAGGTCGGAGACTGGTGCTGGGGGATGAGGTCGGGCTTTGGTGTTCGGGGATGAGGTCGTGCTCTGGTGCTGGGGGATGTGGTCGGGCTCTGGTGCAAGGGGATGAGGTCGTGCTCTGGTGTTGGGGGATGTGGTCGGGTTCTGGTGCTGGGGGATGAGGTCGGACTCTTGTGCTGGGGGATGAGGTTGCGCTCTGGTGCTGGGGAATGAGGTCGGGCTCTGTTGCTGGGGGATGAGGTCGGGCTCTGGTGCTGGGGGATGAGGTCGGGCTCTGGTGCTGGGGGATGAGGTTGGGCTCTAGTGCTGGAGGATGAGGTTGGGCTCTGGTGCTGGGGGATGAGGTCGTGCTCTGGTGCTGGGGGATGTGGTCGGGCTCTGGTGCTGGAGGATGAGGTTGGGCTCTGGTGCTGGGGGATGAGGTCGTGCTCTGGTGTTGGGGGATGTGGTCGGGTTCTGGTGCTGGGGGATGAGGTCGGACTCTTGTACTGGGGATGAGGTTGCGCTCTGGTGCTGGGGGATGAGGTCGGGCTCTGGTGCTGGGGGATGAGGTCGGGCTCTGGTGCTGGGGGATGAGGTTGGGCTTTGGTGCTGGGGGATGAGGTAGGGCTCTGGTGCTGGGGGATGAGGTTGGGCTCTGGTGCTGGGGATGAGGTCGGACACTGGTGCTGGGGGATGAGGTTGGGCTCTGGTGCCGGGGGATGTGGTCAGGCTCTGGTGCTGGGGGATGAGGTCGCGCTCTGGTGTTGGGGGATGTGGTCGGGCTCTGGTGCTGGAGGATGAGGTTGGGCTCTGGTGCTGGGGGATGAGGTTGGGCTCTGGTGCTGGGGATGAGGTCGGGCTTTGGTGCTGGGGGATGAGGTCGGGCACTGGTGTTAGGGGATGTGGTCGGGCTCTGGTGCTGGGGGATGAGGTCGGACTCTGGTGCTGGGGGATGAGGTCGGGCTCTGGTGCTGGGGGATGAGGTTGGGCTTTGGTGCTGGGGGATGAGGTAGGGCTCTGGTGCTGGGGGATGAGGTTGGGCTCTGGTGCTGGGGATGAGGTCGGACACTTGTACTGGGGATGAGGTTGCGCTCTGGTGCTGGGGGATGAGGTCGGGCTCTGGTGCTGGGGGATGAGGTCGGGCTCTGGTGCTTGGGGATGAGGTTGGGCTTTGGTGCTGGGGGATGAGGTAGGGCTCTGGTGCTGGGGGATGAGGTTGGGCTCTGGTGCTGGGGATGAGGTCGGACACTGGTGCTGGGGATGAGGTCGGGCTTTGGTGCTGGGGGATGAGGTCGGGCTTTGGTGCTGGGGGATGAGGTCGGGCACTGGTGTTAGGGGATGTGGTCGGGCTCTGGTGCTGGGGGATGAGGTCGGACTCTGGTGCTGGGGGATGAGGTCGGGCTCTGGTGCTGGGGGAATGAGGTCGGACTCTGGTGCAAGGGGATGAGGTCGTGCTCTGGTGTTATGGGGATGTGTTCGGGTTCTGGCGCTGGGGGATGAGGTCGGACTCTTGTGTTGGGGGATGAGGTTGCGCTCTGGTGCTGGGGGATGAGGGCGGGCTCTGATGCTGGGGGATGAGGTCGGGCTCTGGTGCTGGGGGATGAGGTCATGCTCTGGTGCTGGGGATGAGGTCGGGCTTTGGTGCTGGGGGATGAGGTCGGGCTCTGGTGTTGGGGGATGTGGTCGGGCTCTGGTGCTGGGGGATGAGGTCGGACTCTGGTGCTGGGGAATGAGGTCGGGCTCTGGTGCTGGGGGATGAAGTCGTAATCTGGTGCAGGGGGAAGAGGTCGGGCTCTGGTGCTGGGGGATGAGGTCGGGCTCTGGTGCTGGGGGATGAGGTTGGGCTCTGGTGCTGGAGGATGAGGTTGGGCTCTGGTGCTGGGGGATTAGGTTGGGCTCTGGTGCTGGGGGGATGAGGTCGGGCTCTGGTGCTGGGGGAATGAGGTCGGACTCTGGTGCTGGGGGATGAGGTCGGGCTTTGGTGCTGGGGGATGAGGTAGGGCTCTGGTGCTGGGGGATGAGGTTGGGCTCTGGTGCTGGGGATGAGGTCGGACACAGGTGCTGGGGGATGAGGTTGGGCTCTGGTGCCGGGGGATGTGGTCAGGCTCTGGTGCTGGGGGATGAGGTCGCGCTCTGGTGTTGGGGGATGTGGTCGGGCTCTGGTGCTGGGGGATGAGGTCAGGCTCTGGTGCTGGGGGATGAGGACCCGCTCTGGTGTTGGGGGATGTGGTCGGGCTCTGGTGCCGGGGGATGAGGTTGGGCTCTAGTGCTGGGGGATGAAGTTGGGCTTTGGTGCTGGGGGATGAGGTCGGGTTCTGGTGCTGGGGGATGAGGTCGGGCTCTGGTGCCGGGGGATGTGGTCGGGCTCTGGTGCTGGGGGATGAGGTCAGGCTCTAGTGCTGGGGGATGAGGTCGGGCTCTAGTGTTGGGGGATGAGGTTGGTCTCTGGTGCTGAGGGATGACGTCGGGCTCTGGTGCTGGGGGATGAGGTTGTGCTCTGGTGCTTGGGGATGAGGTCGTGCTCTGGTGCTGGGGGATGAGGTCAGGATCTGGTGCTCGGGGATGAGGTTGGGCTCTGGAGATGGGGGATGAGGTCTGGTGCTGGGGGGTGAGGTCTGGTGCTGGGGGATGAGGTCAGGCTCTGGTGCTGGGGGATGAGGTCAGGCTCTGGTGCTGGGGGATGAGGTCGGGCTCTGGTGCTGGGGGATGAGGTCGGGCTCTGGAACTCGGGGATGAGGTTGGTCTCTGGTGCTCGGGGATGAGGTCGGGCTCTGGAGATGGGAGATGAGGTCTAGTGCTGGGGGATGATGTTGGGCTCTGGAGATGGGGGATGAGGTCTAGTGCAGGGGGGTGAGGTCTGGTGCTGGGGGATGTGGTCGGGCTCTGGTGCAGGGGGATGAGGTCGGAGACTGGTGCTGGGGGATGAGGTCGGGCTTTGGTGCTGGGGGATGAGGTCGGGCTCTGGTGTTGGGGGATGAGGTTGGGCTCTGGTGCTGAGGGATGACGTCGGGCTCTGGTGCTGGGGGATGAGGTTGTGCTCTGGTGCTTGGGGATGAGGTCGTGCTCTGGTGCTGGGGGATGAGGTCAGGATCTGGTGCTCGGGGATGAGGTTGGGCTCTGGAGATGGGGGATGAGGTCTGGTGCTGGGGGGTGAGGTCTGGTGCTGGGGGATGAGGAAAGGCTCTGGTGCTGGGGGATGAGGTCAGGCTCTGTTGCTGGGGGATGAGGTCGGGCTCTGGTGCTGGGGGATGAGGTCGGGCTCTGGAACTCGGGGATGAGGATGGTCTCTGGTGCTCGGGGATGAGGTCGGGCTCTGGAGATGGGAGATGAGGTCTAGTGCTGGGGGATGATGTTGGGCTCTGGAGATGGGGGATGAGGTCTAGTGCAGGGGGGTGAGGTCTGGTGCTGGGGGATGTGGTCGGGCTCTGGTGCAGGGGGATGAGGTCGGAGACTGGTGCTGGGGGATGAGGTCGGGCTTTGGTGCTGGGGGATGAGGTCGTGCTCTGGTGCTGGGGGATGTGGTCGGGCTCTGGTGCAAGGGGATGAGGTCGTGCTCTGGTGTTGGGGATGAGGTCGGGCTTTGGTGCTGGGGGATGAGGTCGTGCTCTGGTGCTGGGGGATGAGGTCAGGATCTGGTGCTCGGGGATGAGGTTGGGCTCTGGAGATGGGGGATGAGGTCTGGTGCTGGGGGGTGAGGTCTGGTGCTGGGGGATTAGGTCAGGCTCTGGTGCTGGGGGATGAGGTCAGGCTCTGGTGCTGGGGGATGAGGTCGGGCTCTGGTGCTGGGGGATGAGGTCGGGCTCTGGAACTCGGGGATGAGGTTGGTCTCTGGTGCTCGGGGATGAGGTCGGGCTCTGGAGATGGGAGATGAGGTCTAGTGCTGGGGGATGATGTTGGGCTCTGGAGATGGGGGATGAGGTCTAGTGCAGGGGGGTGAGGTCTGGTGCTGGGGGATGTGGTCGGGCTCTGGTGCAGGGGGATGAGGTCGGAGACTGGTGCTGGGGGATGAGGTCGGGCTTTGGTGCTGGGGGATGAGGTTGGACTCTGGTGCTGGGGAATGAGGTCGGGCTCTGGTGCTGGGGGATGAAGTCGGAATATGATGCTGGGGGATGAGGTCGGGCTCTGGTGCTGGGGGATGAGGTCGGGCTCTGGTGCTGGGGGATGAGGTTGGGCTCTGGTGCTGGAGGATGAGGTTGGGCTCTGGTGCTGGGGGATGAGGTTGGGCTCTGGTGCTGGGGATGAGGTCGGGCTTTGGTGCTGGGGGATGAGGTCGGGCTCTGGTGTTAGGGGATGTGGTCGGGCTCTGGTGCTGGGGGATGAGGTCGGACTCTGGTGCTGGGGGATGAGGTCGGGCTCTGGTGCTGGGGGAATGAGGTCGGACTCTGGTGCAAGGGGATGAGGTCGTGCTCTGGTGTTATGGGGATGTGTTCGGGTTCTGGCGCTGGGGGATGAGGTCGGACTCTTGTGTTGGGGGATGAGGTTGCGCTCTGGTGCTGGGGGATGAGGGCGGGCTCTGATGCTGGGGGATGAGGTCGGGCTCTGGTGCTGGGCGATGAGGTCATGCTCTGGTGCTGGGGATGAGGTCGGGCTCTGGTGTTGGGGGATGAGGTCGGGCTCTGGTGCTGAGGAAAGACGTCGGGCTCTGGTGCTGGGAGATGAGGTTGTGCTCTGGTGCTTGGGGATGAGGTCGTGCTCTGGTGCTGGGGGATGAGGTCAGGATCTGGTGCTCGGGGATGAGGTTGGGCTCTGGAGATGGGGGATGAGGTCAGGCTCTGGTGCTCAGGGTGCTGGGGGGTGAGGTCTGGTGCTGCGGGATGAGGTCAGGCTCTGGTGCTGGGGGATGAGGTCAGGCTCTGGTGCTGGGGGATGAGGTCGGGCTCTGGTGCTGGGTGATAAGGTCGGGCTCTGGTACTCGGGGATGAGGTTGGTCTCTGGTGCTCGGGGATGAGGTCGGGCTCTGGAGATGGGGGATGAGGTCTAGTGCTGTGGGATGATGTTGGGCTCTGGAGATGGGGGATGAGGTCTAGTGCAGGGGGGTGAGGTCTGGTGCTGGGGGATGTGGTCGGGCTCTGGTGCAGGGGGATGAGGTCGGAGACTGGTGCTGGGGGATGAGGTCGGGCTTTGGTGTTCGGGGATGAGGTCGTGCTCTGGTGCTGGGGGATGTGGTCGGGCTCTGGTGCAAGGGGATGAGGTCGTGCTCTGGTGTTGGGGGATGTGGTCGGGTTCTGGTGCTGGGGGATGAGGTCGGACTCTTGTGCTGGGGGATGAGGTTGCGCTCTGGTGCTGGGGAATGAGGTCGGGCTCTGTTGCTGGGGGATGAGGTCGGGCTCTGGTGCTGGGGGATGAGGTCGGGCTCTGGTGCTGGGGGATGAGGTTGGGCTCTGGTGCTGGAGGATGAGGTTGGGCTCTGGTGCTGGGGGATGAGGTCGTGCTCTGGTGCTGGGGGATGTGGTCGGGCTCTGGTGCAAGGGGATGAGGTCGTGCTCTGGTGTTGGGGGATGTGGTCGGGTTCTGGTGCTGGGGGATGAGGTCGGACTCTTGTACTGGGGATGAGGTTGCGCTCTGGTGCTGGGGGATGAGGTCGGGCTCTGGTGCTGGGGGATGAGGTCGGGCTCTGGTGCTGGGGGATGAGGTTGGGCTCTGGTGCTGGAGGATGAGGTTGGGCTCTGGTGCTGGGGGATGAGGTTGGGCTCTGGTGCTGGGGATGAGGTCGGGCTTTGGTGCTGGGGGATGAGGTCGGGCACTGGTGTTAGGGGATGTGGTCGGGCTCTGGTGCTGGGGGATGAGGTCGGACTCTGGTGCTGGGGGAATGAGGTCGGACTCTGGTGCAAGGGGATGAGGTCGTGCTCTGGTGTTATGGGGATGTGTTCGGGTTCTGGCGCTGGGGGATGAGGTCGGACTCTTGTGTTGGGGGATGAGGTTGCGCTCTGGTGCTGGGGGATGAGGGCGGGCTCTGATGCTGGGGGATGAGGTCGGGCTCTGGTGCTGGGGGATGAGGTCATGCTCTGGTGCTAGGGATGAGGTCGGGCTTTGGTGCTGGGGGATGAGGTCGGGCTCTGGTGTTGGGGGATGTGGTCGGGCTCTGGTGCTGGGGGATGAGGTCGGACTCTGGTGCTGGGGAATGAGGTCGGGCTCTGGTGCTGGGGGATGAAGTCGTAATCTGGTGCTGGGGGAAGAGGTCGGGCTCTGGTGCTGGGGGATGAGGTCGGGCTCTGGTACTGGGGATGTGGTCGGGCTCTGGTGCTGGGGGATGAGGTTGGGCTCTGGTGCTGGAGGATGAGGTTGGGCTCTGGTGCTGGGGGATTAGGTTGGGCTCTGGTGCTGGGGGGATGAGGTCGGGCTCTGGTGCTGGGGGAATGAGGTCGGACTCTGGTGCTGGGGGATGAGGTCGGGCTTTGGTGCTGGGGGATGAGGTAGGGCTCTGGTGCTGGGGGATGAGGTTGGGCTCTGGTGCTGGGGATGAGGTCGGACACTGGTGCTGGGGGATGAGGTTGGGCTCTGGTGCCGGGGGATGTGGTCAGGCTCTGGTGCTGGGGGATGAGGTCGCGCTCTGGTGTTGGGGGATGTGGTCGGGTTCTGGTGCTGGGGGATGAGGTCAGGCTCTGGTGCTGGGGGATGAGGACCCGCTCTGGTGTTGGGGGATGTGGTCGGGCTCTGGTGCCGGGGGATGAGGTTGGGCTCTAGTGCTGGGGGATGAAGTTGGGCTTTGGTGCTGGGGGATGAGGTCGGGCTCTGGTGCTGGGGGATGAGGTCGGGCTCTGGTGCCGGGGGATGTGGTCGGACACTGGTGCTGGGGGATGAGGTTGGGCTCTGGTGCCGGGGGATGTGGTCAGGCTCTGGTGCTGGGGGATGAGGTCGCGCTCTGGTGTTGGGGGATGTGGTCGGGCTCTGGTGCTGGGGGATGAGGTCAGGCTCTGGTGCTGGGGGATGAGGACCCGCTCTGGTGTTGGGGGATGTGGTCGGGCTCTGGTGCCGGGGGATGAGGTTGGGCTCTAGTGCTGGGGGATGAAGTTGGGCTTTGGTGCTGGGGGATGAGGTCGGGCTCTGGTGCTGGGGGATGAGGTCGGGCTCTGGTGCCGGGGGATGTGGTCGGGCTCTGGTGCTGGGGGATGAGGTCAGGCTCTAGTGCTGGGGGATGAGGTCGGGCTCTGGTGTTGGGGGATGAGGTTGGTCTCTGGTGCTGAGGGATGACGTCGGGCTCTGGTGCTGGGGGATGAGGTTGTGCTCTGGTGCTTGGGGATGAGGTCGTGCTCTGGTGCTGGGGGATGAGGTCAGGATCTGGTGCTCGGGGATGAGGTTGGGCTCTGGAGATGGGGGATGAGGTCTGGTGCTGGGGGGTGAGGTCTGGTGCTGGGGGATGAGGTCAGGCTCTGGTGCTGGGGGATGAGGTCAGGCTCTGGTGCTGGGGGATGAGGTCGGGCTCTGGTGCTGGGGGATGAGGTCGGGCTCTGGAACTCGGGGATGAGGTTGGTCTCTGGTGCTCGGGGATGAGGTCGGGCTCTGGAGATGGGAGATGAGGTCTAGTGCTGGGGGATGATGTTGGGCTCTGGAGATGGGGGATGAGGTCTAGTGCAGGGGGGTGAGGTCTGGTGCTGGGGGATGTGGTCGGGCTCTGGTGCAGGGGGATGAGGTCGGAGACTGGTGCTGGGGGATGAGGTCGGGCTTTGGTGCTGGGGGATGAGGTCGGGCTCTGGTGTTGGGGGATGAGGTTGGGCTCTGGTGCTGAGGGATGACGTCGGGCTCTGGTGCTGGGGGATGAGGTTGTGCTCTGGTGCTTGGGGATGAGGTCGTGCTCTGGTGCTGGGGGATGAGGTCAGGATCTGGTGCTCGGGGATGAGGTTGGGCTCTGGAGATGGGGGATGAGGTCTGGTGCTGGGGGGTGAGGTCTGGTGCTGGGGGATGAGGTCAGGCTCTGGTGCTGGGGGATGAGGTCAGGCTCTGTTGCTGGGGGATGAGGTCGGGCTCTGGTGCTGGGGGATGAGGTCGGGCTCTGGAACTCGGGGATGAGGATGGTCTCTGGTGCTCGGGGATGAGGTCGGGCTCTGGAGATGGGAGATGAGGTCTAGTGCTGGGGGATGATGTTGGGCTCTGGAGATGGGGGATGAGGTCTAGTGCAGGGGGGTGAGGTCTGGTGCTGGGGGATGTGGTCGGTCTCTGGTGCAGGGGGATGAGGTCGGAGACTGGTGCTGGGGGATGAGGTCGGGCTTTGGTGCTGGGGGATGAGGTCGTGCTCTGGTGCTGGGGGATGTGGTCGGGCTCTGGTGCAAGGGGATGAGGTCGTGCTCTGGTGTTGGGGATGAGGTCGGGCTTTGGTGCTGGGGGATGAGGTCGTGCTCTGGTGCTGGGGGATGAGGTCAGGATCTGGTGCTCGGGGATGAGGTTGGGCTCTGGAGATGGGGGATGAGGTCTGGTGCTGGGGGGTGAGGTCTGGTGCTGGGGGATTAGGTCAGGCTCTGGTGCTGGGGGATGAGGTCAGGCTCTGGTGCTGGGGGATGAGGTCGGGCTCTGGTGCTGGGGGATGAGGTCGGGCTCTGGAACTCGGGGATGAGGTTGGTCTCTGGTGCTCGGGGATGAGGTCGGGCTCTGGAGATGGGAGATGAGGTCTAGTGCTGGGGGATGATGTTGGGCTCTGGAGATGGGGGATGAGGTCTAGTGCAGGGGGGTGAGGTCTGGTGCTGGGGGATGTGGTCGGGCTCTGGTGCAGGGGGATGAGGTCGGAGACTGGTGCTGGGGGATGAGGTCGGGCTTTGGTGCTGGGGGATGAGGTTGGACTCTGGTGCTGGGGAATGAGGTCGGGCTCTGGTGCTGGGGGATGAAGTCGGAATATGATGCTGGGGGATGAGGTCGTGCTCTGGTGCTGGGGGATGAGGTTGTGCTCTGGTGCTTGGGGATGAGGTCGTGCTCTGGTGCTGGGGGATGAGGTCAGGATCTGGTGCTCGGGGATGAGGTTGGGCTCTGGAGATGGGGGATGAGGTCTGGTGCTGGGGGGTGAGGTCTGGTGCTGGGGGATGAGGTCAGGCTCTGGTGCTGGGGGATGAGGTCAGGCTCTGTTGCTGGGGGATGAGGTCGGGCTCTGGTGCTGGGGGATGAGGTCGGGCTCTGGAACTCGGGGATGAGGATGGTCTCTGGTGCTCGGGGATGAGGTCGGGCTCTGGAGATGGGAGATGAGGTCTAGTGCTGGGGGATGATGTTGGGCTCTGGAGATGGGGGATGAGGTCTAGTGCAGGGGGGTGAGGTCTGGTGCTGGGGGATGTGGTCGGTCTCTGGTGCAGGGGGATGAGGTCGGAGACTGGTGCTGGGGGATGAGGTCGGGCTTTGGTGCTGGGGGATGAGGTCGTGCTCTGGTGCTGGGGGATGTGGTCGGGCTCTGGTGCAAGGGGATGAGGTCGTGCTCTGGTGTTGGGGATGAGGTCGGGCTTTGGTGCTGGGGGATGAGGTCGTGCTCTGGTGCTGGGGGATGAGGTCAGGATCTGGTGCTCGGGGATGAGGTTGGGCTCTGGAGATGGGGGATGAGGTCTGGTGCTGGGGGGTGAGGTCTGGTGCTGGGGGATTAGGTCAGGCTCTGGTGCTGGGGGATGAGGTCAGGCTCTGGTGCTGGGGGATGAGGTCGGGCTCTGGTGCTGGGGGATGAGGTCGGGCTCTGGAACTCGGGGATGAGGTTGGTCTCTGGTGCTCGGGGATGAGGTCGGGCTCTGGAGATGGGAGATGAGGTCTAGTGCTGGGGGATGATGTTGGGCTCTGGAGATGGGGGATGAGGTCTAGTGCAGGGGGGTGAGGTCTGGTGCTGGGGGATGTGGTCGGGCTCTGGTGCAGGGGGATGAGGTCGGAGACTGGTGCTGGGGGATGAGGTCGGGCTTTGGTGCTGGGGGATGAGGTTGGACTCTGGTGCTGGGGAATGAGGTCGGGCTCTGGTGCTGGGGGATGAAGTCGGAATATGATGCTGGGGGATGAGGTCGTGCTCTGGTGTTGGGGGATGAGGTTGGGCTCTGGTGCTGGAGGATGAGGTTGTGCTCTGGTGCTGGAGGATGAGGTTGGGCTCTGGTGCTGGGGGATGAGGTTGGGCTCTGGTGCTGGGGGATGAGGTCGGGCTCTGGTGCTGGGGGATGAGGTCGGGCTCTGGTGCTGGGGGATGAGGTCGGACACTGGTGCTGGGGGATGAGGTCGGGCTTTGGTGCTGGGGGATGAGGTCATGCTCTGGTGCTGGGGAATGAGGTCATGCTCTGGTGCTGGGGATGAGGTCGGGCTTTGGTGCTGGGGGATGTGGTCGGGCTCTGGTGCTGGAGGATGAGGTTGGGCTCTGGTGCTGGGGGATGAGGTCGTGCTCTGGTGTTGGGGGATGTGGTCGGGTTCTGGTGCTGGGGGATGAGGTCGGACTCTTGTACTGGGGATGAGGTTGCGCTCTGGTGCTGGGGGATGAGGTCGGGCTCTGGTGCTGGGGGATGAGGTCGGGCTCTGGTGCTGGGGGATGAGGTTGGGCTTTGGTGCTGGGGGATGAGGTAGGGCTCTGGTGCTGGGGGATGAGGTTGGGCTCTGGTGCTGGGGATGAGGTCGGACACTGGTGCTGGGGGATGAGGTTGGGCTCTGGTGCCGGGGGATGTGGTCAGGCTCTGGTGCTGGGGGATGAGGTCGCGCTCTGGTGTTGGGGGATGTGGTCGGGCTCTGGTGCTGGAGGATGAGGTTGGGCTCTGGTGCTGGGGGATGAGGTTGGGCTCTGGTGCTGGGGATGAGGTCGGGCTTTGGTGCTGGGGGATGAGGTCGGGCACTGGTGTTAGGGGATGTGGTCGGGCTCTGGTGCTGGGGGATGAGGTCGGACTCTGGTGCTGGGGGATGAGGTCGGGCTCTGGTGCTGGGGGATGAGGTTGGGCTTTGGTGCTGGGGGATGAGGTAGGGCTCTGGTGCTGGGGGATGAGGTTGGGCTCTGGTGCTGGGGATGAGGTCGGACACTTGTACTGGGGATGAGGTTGCGCTCTGGTGCTGGGGGATGAGGTCGGGCTCTGGTGCTGGGGGATGAGGTCGGGCTCTGGTGCTTGGGGATGAGGTTGGGCTTTGGTGCTGGGGGATGAGGTAGGGCTCTGGTGCTGGGGGATGAGGTTGGGCTCTGGTGCTGGGGATGAGGTCGGACACTGGTGCTGGGGATGAGGTCGGGCTTTGGTGCTGGGGGATGAGGTCGGGCTTTGGTGCTGGGGGATGAGGTCGGGCACTGGTGTTAGGGGATGTGGTCGGGCTCTGGTGCTGGGGGATGAGGTCGGACTCTGGTGCTGGGGGATGAGGTCGGGCTCTGGTGCTGGGGGAATGAGGTCGGACTCTGGTGCAAGGGGATGAGGTCGTGCTCTGGTGTTATGGGGATGTGTTCGGGTTCTGGCGCTGGGGGATGAGGTCGGACTCTTGTGTTGGGGGATGAGGTTGCGCTCTGGTGCTGGGGGATGAGGGCGGGCTCTGATGCTGGGGGATGAGGTCGGGCTCTGGTGCTGGGGGATGAGGTCATGCTCTGGTGCTGGGGATGAGGTCGGGCTTTGGTGCTGGGGGATGAGGTCGGGCTCTGGTGTTGGGGGATGTGGTCGGGCTCTGGTGCTGGGGGATGAGGTCGGACTCTGGTGCTGGGGAATGAGGTCGGGCTCTGGTGCTGGGGGATGAAGTCGTAATCTGGTGCAGGGGGAAGAGGTCGGGCTCTGGTGCTGGGGGATGAGGTCGGGCTCTGGTGCTGGGGGATGAGGTTGGGCTCTGGTGCTGGAGGATGAGGTTGGGCTCTGGTGCTGGGGGATTAGGTTGGGCTCTGGTGCTGGGGGGATGAGGTCGGGCTCTGGTGCTGGGGGAATGAGGTCGGACTCTGGTGCTGGGGGATGAGGTCGGGCTTTGGTGCTGGGGGATGAGGTAGGGCTCTGGTGCTGGGGGATGAGGTTGGGCTCTGGTGCTGGGGATGAGGTCGGACACAGGTGCTGGGGGATGAGGTTGGGCTCTGGTGCCGGGGGATGTGGTCAGGCTCTGGTGCTGGGGGATGAGGTCGCGCTCTGGTGTTGGGGGATGTGGTCGGGCTCTGGTGCTGGGGGATGAGGTCAGGCTCTGGTGCTGGGGGATGAGGACCCGCTCTGGTGTTGGGGGATGTGGTCGGGCTCTGGTGCCGGGGGATGAGGTTGGGCTCTAGTGCTGGGGGATGAAGTTGGGCTTTGGTGCTGGGGGATGAGGTCGGGTTCTGGTGCTGGGGGATGAGGTCGGGCTCTGGTGCCGGGGGATGTGGTCGGGCTCTGGTGCTGGGGGATGAGGTCAGGCTCTAGTGCTGGGGGATGAGGTCGGGCTCTAGTGTTGGGGGATGAGGTTGGTCTCTGGTGCTGAGGGATGACGTCGGGCTCTGGTGCTGGGGGATGAGGTTGTGCTCTGGTGCTTGGGGATGAGGTCGTGCTCTGGTGCTGGGGGATGAGGTCAGGATCTGGTGCTCGGGGATGAGGTTGGGCTCTGGAGATGGGGGATGAGGTCTGGTGCTGGGGGGTGAGGTCTGGTGCTGGGGGATGAGGTCAGGCTCTGGTGCTGGGGGATGAGGTCAGGCTCTGGTGCTGGGGGATGAGGTCGGGCTCTGGTGCTGGGGGATGAGGTCGGGCTCTGGAACTCGGGGATGAGGTTGGTCTCTGGTGCTCGGGGATGAGGTCGGGCTCTGGAGATGGGAGATGAGGTCTAGTGCTGGGGGATGATGTTGGGCTCTGGAGATGGGGGATGAGGTCTAGTGCAGGGGGGTGAGGTCTGGTGCTGGGGGATGTGGTCGGGCTCTGGTGCAGGGGGATGAGGTCGGAGACTGGTGCTGGGGGATGAGGTCGGGCTTTGGTGCTGGGGGATGAGGTCGGGCTCTGGTGTTGGGGGATGAGGTTGGGCTCTGGTGCTGAGGGATGACGTCGGGCTCTGGTGCTGGGGGATGAGGTTGTGCTCTGGTGCTTGGGGATGAGGTCGTGCTCTGGTGCTGGGGGATGAGGTCAGGATCTGGTGCTCGGGGATGAGGTTGGGCTCTGGAGATGGGGGATGAGGTCTGGTGCTGGGGGGTGAGGTCTGGTGCTGGGGGATGAGGAAAGGCTCTGGTGCTGGGGGATGAGGTCAGGCTCTGTTGCTGGGGGATGAGGTCGGGCTCTGGTGCTGGGGGATGAGGTCGGGCTCTGGAACTCGGGGATGAGGATGGTCTCTGGTGCTCGGGGATGAGGTCGGGCTCTGGAGATGGGAGATGAGGTCTAGTGCTGGGGGATGATGTTGGGCTCTGGAGATGGGGGATGAGGTCTAGTGCAGGGGGGTGAGGTCTGGTGCTGGGGGATGTGGTCGGGCTCTGGTGCAGGGGGATGAGGTCGGAGACTGGTGCTGGGGGATGAGGTCGGGCTTTGGTGCTGGGGGATGAGGTCGTGCTCTGGTGCTGGGGGATGTGGTCGGGCTCTGGTGCAAGGGGATGAGGTCGTGCTCTGGTGTTGGGGATGAGGTCGGGCTTTGGTGCTGGGGGATGAGGTCGTGCTCTGGTGCTGGGGGATGAGGTCAGGATCTGGTGCTCGGGGATGAGGTTGGGCTCTGGAGATGGGGGATGAGGTCTGGTGCTGGGGGGTGAGGTCTGGTGCTGGGGGATTAGGTCAGGCTCTGGTGCTGGGGGATGAGGTCAGGCTCTGGTGCTGGGGGATGAGGTCGGGCTCTGGTGCTGGGGGATGAGGTCGGGCTCTGGAACTCGGGGATGAGGTTGGTCTCTGGTGCTCGGGGATGAGGTCGGGCTCTGGAGATGGGAGATGAGGTCTAGTGCTGGGGGATGATGTTGGGCTCTGGAGATGGGGGATGAGGTCTAGTGCAGGGGGGTGAGGTCTGGTGCTGGGGGATGTGGTCGGGCTCTGGTGCAGGGGGATGAGGTCGGAGACTGGTGCTGGGGGATGAGGTCGGGCTTTGGTGCTGGGGGATGAGGTTGGACTCTGGTGCTGGGGAATGAGGTCGGGCTCTGGTGCTGGGGGATGAAGTCGGAATATGATGCTGGGGGATGAGGTCGGGCTCTGGTGCTGGGGGATGAGGTCGGGCTCTGGTGCTGGGGGATGAGGTTGGGCTCTGGTGCTGGAGGATGAGGTTGGGCTCTGGTGCTGGGGGATGAGGTTGGGCTCTGGTGCTGGGGATGAGGTCGGGCTTTGGTGCTGGGGGATGAGGTCGGGCTCTGGTGTTAGGGGATGTGGTCGGGCTCTGGTGCTGGGGGATGAGGTCGGACTCTGGTGCTGGGGGATGAGGTCGGGCTCTGGTGCTGGGGGAATGAGGTCGGACTCTGGTGCAAGGGGATGAGGTCGTGCTCTGGTGTTATGGGGATGTGTTCGGGTTCTGGCGCTGGGGGATGAGGTCGGACTCTTGTGTTGGGGGATGAGGTTGCGCTCTGGTGCTGGGGGATGAGGGCGGGCTCTGATGCTGGGGGATGAGGTCGGGCTCTGGTGCTGGGCGATGAGGTCATGCTCTGGTGCTGGGGATGAGGTCGGGCTCTGGTGTTGGGGGATGAGGTCGGGCTCTGGTGCTGAGGAAAGACGTCGGGCTCTGGTGCTGGGAGATGAGGTTGTGCTCTGGTGCTTGGGGATGAGGTCGTGCTCTGGTGCTGGGGGATGAGGTCAGGATCTGGTGCTCGGGGATGAGGTTGGGCTCTGGAGATGGGGGATGAGGTCAGGCTCTGGTGCTCAGGGTGCTGGGGGGTGAGGTCTGGTGCTGCGGGATGAGGTCAGGCTCTGGTGCTGGGGGATGAGGTCAGGCTCTGGTGCTGGGGGATGAGGTCGGGCTCTGGTGCTGGGTGATAAGGTCGGGCTCTGGTACTCGGGGATGAGGTTGGTCTCTGGTGCTCGGGGATGAGGTCGGGCTCTGGAGATGGGGGATGAGGTCTAGTGCTGTGGGATGATGTTGGGCTCTGGAGATGGGGGATGAGGTCTAGTGCAGGGGGGTGAGGTCTGGTGCTGGGGGATGTGGTCGGGCTCTGGTGCAGGGGGATGAGGTCGGAGACTGGTGCTGGGGGATGAGGTCGGGCTTTGGTGTTCGGGGATGAGGTCGTGCTCTGGTGCTGGGGGATGTGGTCGGGCTCTGGTGCAAGGGGATGAGGTCGTGCTCTGGTGTTGGGGGATGTGGTCGGGTTCTGGTGCTGGGGGATGAGGTCGGACTCTTGTGCTGGGGGATGAGGTTGCGCTCTGGTGCTGGGGAATGAGGTCGGGCTCTGTTGCTGGGGGATGAGGTCGGGCTCTGGTGCTGGGGGATGAGGTCGGGCTCTGGTGCTGGGGGATGAGGTTGGGCTCTGGTGCTGGAGGATGAGGTTGGGCTCTGGTGCTGGGGGATGAGGTCGTGCTCTGGTGCTGGGGGATGTGGTCGGGCTCTGGTGCAAGGGGATGAGGTCGTGCTCTGGTGTTGGGGGATGTGGTCGGGTTCTGGTGCTGGGGGATGAGGTCGGACTCTTGTACTGGGGATGAGGTTGCGCTCTGGTGCTGGGGGATGAGGTCGGGCTCTGGTGCTGGGGGATGAGGTCGGGCTCTGGTGCTGGGGGATGAGGTTGGGCTCTGGTGCTGGAGGATGAGGTTGGGCTCTGGTGCTGGGGGATGAGGTTGGGCTCTGGTGCTGGGGATGAGGTCGGGCTTTGGTGCTGGGGGATGAGGTCGGGCACTGGTGTTAGGGGATGTGGTCGGGCTCTGGTGCTGGGGGATGAGGTCGGACTCTGGTGCTGGGGGAATGAGGTCGGACTCTGGTGCAAGGGGATGAGGTCGTGCTCTGGTGTTATGGGGATGTGTTCGGGTTCTGGCGCTGGGGGATGAGGTCGGACTCTTGTGTTGGGGGATGAGGTTGCGCTCTGGTGCTGGGGGATGAGGGCGGGCTCTGATGCTGGGGGATGAGGTCGGGCTCTGGTGCTGGGGGATGAGGTCATGCTCTGGTGCTAGGGATGAGGTCGGGCTTTGGTGCTGGGGGATGAGGTCGGGCTCTGGTGTTGGGGGATGTGGTCGGGCTCTGGTGCTGGGGGATGAGGTCGGACTCTGGTGCTGGGGAATGAGGTCGGGCTCTGGTGCTGGGGGATGAAGTCGTAATCTGGTGCTGGGGGAAGAGGTCGGGCTCTGGTGCTGGGGGATGAGGTCGGGCTCTGGTACTGGGGATGTGGTCGGGCTCTGGTGCTGGGGGATGAGGTTGGGCTCTGGTGCTGGAGGATGAGGTTGGGCTCTGGTGCTGGGGGATTAGGTTGGGCTCTGGTGCTGGGGGGATGAGGTCGGGCTCTGGTGCTGGGGGAATGAGGTCGGACTCTGGTGCTGGGGGATGAGGTCGGGCTTTGGTGCTGGGGGATGAGGTAGGGCTCTGGTGCTGGGGGATGAGGTTGGGCTCTGGTGCTGGGGATGAGGTCGGACACTGGTGCTGGGGGATGAGGTTGGGCTCTGGTGCCGGGGGATGTGGTCAGGCTCTGGTGCTGGGGGATGAGGTCGCGCTCTGGTGTTGGGGGATGTGGTCGGGTTCTGGTGCTGGGGGATGAGGTCAGGCTCTGGTGCTGGGGGATGAGGACCCGCTCTGGTGTTGGGGGATGTGGTCGGGCTCTGGTGCCGGGGGATGAGGTTGGGCTCTAGTGCTGGGGGATGAAGTTGGGCTTTGGTGCTGGGGGATGAGGTCGGGCTCTGGTGCTGGGGGATGAGGTCGGGCTCTGGTGCCGGGGGATGTGGTCGGACACTGGTGCTGGGGGATGAGGTTGGGCTCTGGTGCCGGGGGATGTGGTCAGGCTCTGGTGCTGGGGGATGAGGTCGCGCTCTGGTGTTGGGGGATGTGGTCGGGCTCTGGTGCTGGGGGATGAGGTCAGGCTCTGGTGCTGGGGGATGAGGACCCGCTCTGGTGTTGGGGGATGTGGTCGGGCTCTGGTGCCGGGGGATGAGGTTGGGCTCTAGTGCTGGGGGATGAAGTTGGGCTTTGGTGCTGGGGGATGAGGTCGGGCTCTGGTGCTGGGGGATGAGGTCGGGCTCTGGTGCCGGGGGATGTGGTCGGGCTCTGGTGCTGGGGGATGAGGTCAGGCTCTAGTGCTGGGGGATGAGGTCGGGCTCTGGTGTTGGGGGATGAGGTTGGTCTCTGGTGCTGAGGGATGACGTCGGGCTCTGGTGCTGGGGGATGAGGTTGTGCTCTGGTGCTTGGGGATGAGGTCGTGCTCTGGTGCTGGGGGATGAGGTCAGGATCTGGTGCTCGGGGATGAGGTTGGGCTCTGGAGATGGGGGATGAGGTCTGGTGCTGGGGGGTGAGGTCTGGTGCTGGGGGATGAGGTCAGGCTCTGGTGCTGGGGGATGAGGTCAGGCTCTGGTGCTGGGGGATGAGGTCGGGCTCTGGTGCTGGGGGATGAGGTCGGGCTCTGGAACTCGGGGATGAGGTTGGTCTCTGGTGCTCGGGGATGAGGTCGGGCTCTGGAGATGGGAGATGAGGTCTAGTGCTGGGGGATGATGTTGGGCTCTGGAGATGGGGGATGAGGTCTAGTGCAGGGGGGTGAGGTCTGGTGCTGGGGGATGTGGTCGGGCTCTGGTGCAGGGGGATGAGGTCGGAGACTGGTGCTGGGGGATGAGGTCGGGCTTTGGTGCTGGGGGATGAGGTCGGGCTCTGGTGTTGGGGGATGAGGTTGGGCTCTGGTGCTGAGGGATGACGTCGGGCTCTGGTGCTGGGGGATGAGGTTGTGCTCTGGTGCTTGGGGATGAGGTCGTGCTCTGGTGCTGGGGGATGAGGTCAGGATCTGGTGCTCGGGGATGAGGTTGGGCTCTGGAGATGGGGGATGAGGTCTGGTGCTGGGGGGTGAGGTCTGGTGCTGGGGGATGAGGTCAGGCTCTGGTGCTGGGGGATGAGGTCAGGCTCTGTTGCTGGGGGATGAGGTCGGGCTCTGGTGCTGGGGGATGAGGTCGGGCTCTGGAACTCGGGGATGAGGATGGTCTCTGGTGCTCGGGGATGAGGTCGGGCTCTGGAGATGGGAGATGAGGTCTAGTGCTGGGGGATGATGTTGGGCTCTGGAGATGGGGGATGAGGTCTAGTGCAGGGGGGTGAGGTCTGGTGCTGGGGGATGTGGTCGGTCTCTGGTGCAGGGGGATGAGGTCGGAGACTGGTGCTGGGGGATGAGGTCGGGCTTTGGTGCTGGGGGATGAGGTCGTGCTCTGGTGCTGGGGGATGTGGTCGGGCTCTGGTGCAAGGGGATGAGGTCGTGCTCTGGTGTTGGGGATGAGGTCGGGCTTTGGTGCTGGGGGATGAGGTCGTGCTCTGGTGCTGGGGGATGAGGTCAGGATCTGGTGCTCGGGGATGAGGTTGGGCTCTGGAGATGGGGGATGAGGTCTGGTGCTGGGGGGTGAGGTCTGGTGCTGGGGGATTAGGTCAGGCTCTGGTGCTGGGGGATGAGGTCAGGCTCTGGTGCTGGGGGATGAGGTCGGGCTCTGGTGCTGGGGGATGAGGTCGGGCTCTGGAACTCGGGGATGAGGTTGGTCTCTGGTGCTCGGGGATGAGGTCGGGCTCTGGAGATGGGAGATGAGGTCTAGTGCTGGGGGATGATGTTGGGCTCTGGAGATGGGGGATGAGGTCTAGTGCAGGGGGGTGAGGTCTGGTGCTGGGGGATGTGGTCGGGCTCTGGTGCAGGGGGATGAGGTCGGAGACTGGTGCTGGGGGATGAGGTCGGGCTTTGGTGCTGGGGGATGAGGTTGGACTCTGGTGCTGGGGAATGAGGTCGGGCTCTGGTGCTGGGGGATGAAGTCGGAATATGATGCTGGGGGATGAGGTCGTGCTCTGGTGCTGGGGGATGAGGTTGTGCTCTGGTGCTTGGGGATGAGGTCGTGCTCTGGTGCTGGGGGATGAGGTCAGGATCTGGTGCTCGGGGATGAGGTTGGGCTCTGGAGATGGGGGATGAGGTCTGGTGCTGGGGGGTGAGGTCTGGTGCTGGGGGATGAGGTCAGGCTCTGGTGCTGGGGGATGAGGTCAGGCTCTGTTGCTGGGGGATGAGGTCGGGCTCTGGTGCTGGGGGATGAGGTCGGGCTCTGGAACTCGGGGATGAGGATGGTCTCTGGTGCTCGGGGATGAGGTCGGGCTCTGGAGATGGGAGATGAGGTCTAGTGCTGGGGGATGATGTTGGGCTCTGGAGATGGGGGATGAGGTCTAGTGCAGGGGGGTGAGGTCTGGTGCTGGGGGATGTGGTCGGTCTCTGGTGCAGGGGGATGAGGTCGGAGACTGGTGCTGGGGGATGAGGTCGGGCTTTGGTGCTGGGGGATGAGGTCGTGCTCTGGTGCTGGGGGATGTGGTCGGGCTCTGGTGCAAGGGGATGAGGTCGTGCTCTGGTGTTGGGGATGAGGTCGGGCTTTGGTGCTGGGGGATGAGGTCGTGCTCTGGTGCTGGGGGATGAGGTCAGGATCTGGTGCTCGGGGATGAGGTTGGGCTCTGGAGATGGGGGATGAGGTCTGGTGCTGGGGGGTGAGGTCTGGTGCTGGGGGATTAGGTCAGGCTCTGGTGCTGGGGGATGAGGTCAGGCTCTGGTGCTGGGGGATGAGGTCGGGCTCTGGTGCTGGGGGATGAGGTCGGGCTCTGGAACTCGGGGATGAGGTTGGTCTCTGGTGCTCGGGGATGAGGTCGGGCTCTGGAGATGGGAGATGAGGTCTAGTGCTGGGGGATGATGTTGGGCTCTGGAGATGGGGGATGAGGTCTAGTGCAGGGGGGTGAGGTCTGGTGCTGGGGGATGTGGTCGGGCTCTGGTGCAGGGGGATGAGGTCGGAGACTGGTGCTGGGGGATGAGGTCGGGCTTTGGTGCTGGGGGATGAGGTTGGACTCTGGTGCTGGGGAATGAGGTCGGGCTCTGGTGCTGGGGGATGAAGTCGGAATATGATGCTGGGGGATGAGGTCGTGCTCTGGTGTTGGGGGATGAGGTTGGGCTCTGGTGCTGGAGGATGAGGTTGTGCTCTGGTGCTGGAGGATGAGGTTGGGCTCTGGTGCTGGGGGATGAGGTTGGGCTCTGGTGCTGGGGGATGAGGTCGGGCTCTGGTGCTGGGGGATGAGGTCGGGCTCTGGTGCTGGGGGATGAGGTCGGACACTGGTGCTGGGGGATGAGGTCGGGCTTTGGTGCTGGGGGATGAGGTCATGCTCTGGTGCTGGGGAATGAGGTCATGCTCTGGTGCTGGGGATGAGGTCGGGCTTTGGTGCTGGGGGATGTGGTCGGGCTCTGGTGTTGGGGGATGTGGTCGGGCTCTGGTGCTGGGGGATGAGGTCGGACTCTGGTGCTGGGGGATGAGGTCAGGCTCTGGTGCTGGGGGATGAAGTCGGAATCTGGTGCTGGGGGATGAGGTCGGGCTTTGGTGTTGGGGGATGAGGTTGGGCTCTGGTGCTGGAGGATGAGGTTGTGCTCTGGTGCTGGGGGATGAGGTTGGGCTCTGGTGCTGGGGGATGAGGTCGGGCTCGGGTGCTGGGGGATGAGGTCGGGCTCTGGTGCTGGGGGATGAGGTCGGGCTCTGGAATTCGGGGATGAGGTTAGTCTCTGGTGCTCGGGGATGAGTTCGGGCTCTGGAGATGGGAGATGAGGTCTAGTGCTGGGGGATGATGTTGGGCTCTGGAGATGGGGGATGAGGTCTAGTGCAGGGGGGTGAGGTCTGGTGCTGGGGGATGTGGTCGGGCTCTGGTGCAGGGGGATGAGGTCGGAGACTGGTGCTGGGGGATGAGGTCGGGCTTTGGTGCTGGGGGATGAGGTCGTGCTCTGGTGCTGGGGGATGTGGTCGGGCTCTGGTGCAAGGGGATGAGGTCGTGCTCTGGTGTTGGGGATGAGGTCGGGCTTTGGCGCTGGGGAATGAGGTCGGGCTCTGGTGCTGGGGGATGAAGTCGGAATCTGGTGCTAGGGGATGAGGTCGGGCTTTGGTGCTGGGGGATGAGGTCGGGCTTTGGTGCTGGTTGATGAGGTCATGCTCTGGTGCTGGGGGATGTGGTCGGGCTCTGGTGTTGGGGGATGTGGTCGGGCTCTGGTGCTATGGATGAGGTCGGACTCTGGTGCTGGGGGATGAAGTCGGAATCTGGTGCTGGGGGATGAGGTCGGGCTATGGTGCTGGGGGATGAGGTCGTGCTCTGGTGCTGGGGGATGTGGTCGGGCTCTGGTGCAGGGGGATGAGGTCGTGCTCTGGTGTTGGGGGATGAGGTTGGGCTCTGGTGCTGGAGGATGAGGTTGTGCTCTGGTGCTGGAGGATGAGGTTGGGCTCTGGTGCTGGGGGATGAGGTTGGGCTCTGGTGCTGGGGGATGAGGTTGGGCTCTGGTGCTGGGGGATGAGGTCGGACACTGGTGCTGGGGGATGAGGTCGGGCTTTGGTGCTGGGGGATGAGGTCATGCTCTTGTGCTGGGGAATGAGGTCATGCTCTGGTGCTGGGGATGAGGTCGGGCTTTGGTGCTGGGGGATGTGGTCGGGCTCTGGTGTTGGGGGATGTGGTCGGGCTCTGGTGCTGGGGGATGAGGTTGGACTCTGGTGCTGGGGGATGAGGTCGGGCTCTGGTGCTGGGGGATGAAGTCGGAATCTGGTGCTGGGGGATGAGGTCGGGCATTGGTGTTGGGGGATGTGGTCGGGCTCTGGTGTTGGGGGATGTGGTCGGGCTCTGGTGCTGGGGGATGAGGTCGGACTCTGGTGCTGGGGGATGAGGTTGGGCTCTGGTGCTTGGGCATCAGGTGCCCTGGTGCTGGGGGATGAGGTCGTGCTCTGGTGCTGGGGGATGAGGTCGGGCTCGTGCTGGGGGATGAGGTCGGGCTCTGGTGCTGAGGGATGAGGTCGGCCTCTAGTGCTGGGAGATGAGGTCGGGCTCTGGTGCTGGGTGATGAGGTCGTGTTCTGGTGCTGGGGGATGAGTTTGCGCTCTGGTGCTGGGGGATGAGGTCGGGCTTTGGTGCTGGAGGATGTGGTTGGGCTCCGGTGCTGGGGGATGAGGTCGGGCTCTGGTGCTGGGGGATGAGGTCGGACTCGTGCTGGTGGATGAGGTCGGGCTCTGGTGCTGGGGGATGTGGTCGGGCTCTGGTGCAGAGGATGAGGTCGCGCTCTGGTGCTGGGGGATGAGGTCGGGCTCTGGTGTTGGGGGATGTGGTCGGGCTCTGGTGCTGGGGGATGAGGTTGGGCTCTGGTGCTGGGGGATAAGGTCGGGCTCTGGTGCTGGGGGATGAGGTCGGGCTCTGGTGCTGGGGGATGTGGTCGGGCTCTACTGCTGGGGGATGAGTTTGTGCTCTGGTGCCCGGGGATGTGGTTGTGCTCTGGTGCTGGGGGATAAGGTTGGGCTCTAATGCTGGGGGATAAGGTCATGCCCTGGTGCTGGGGAATGAGGTCGGGCTCGTGCTATGGGATGAGGTCGGGCTCTGGTGCTGGGGGATGTGGTCGGGCTCTGGTGCTGGGGATGAGGTCGCGCTCTGGTGCTGGGGGATGAGGTCGGGCTCTGGTGCTGGGGGATGTGGTCGGGCTCTAGTGCTGGGGGATGAGTTTGTGCTCTGGTGCCCAGGGATGAGGTTGTGCTCTGGTGCTGGGGGATGAGGTTGGGTTCTAATGCTGGGGGTTAAGGTCGTGCCCTGGTGCTGGGGGATGAGGTCGTGCTCTGGTGCTGGGGGATGAGGTCGTGCTCTGGTGCTGGGGGATGAGGTCGGGCTCTGGTGCTGGGGGATGAGGTTGGGCTTTGGTGCTGGGAATGAGGTCGTGCTCTGGTGCTTGGGGATGAGGTTGGGCTCTGGTGCTGGGGGATGAGGTTGGGTTTTGGTGCTGGGGGATGAGGTCAGGCTTTGGTGCTGGGGGATGAGGTCGTGCTCTGGTGCTTGGGGATGAGGTCGGGCTTTTGTGCTGGGGGATGAGGTCGTGCTCTGGTGCTTGGGGATGAGGTCGGGCTCTGGTGCTGGGGGAAGAGGTTGGGTTTAGGTGCTGGGGATGAGGTCGTGCTCTGGTGCTTGGGGATGAGGTTGGGCTCTGGTGCTGGGGGATGAGGTTGGGTTTTGGTGCTGGGGGATGAGGTCAGGCTTTGGTGCTGGGGGATGAGGTTGGGCTCTGGTGCTGGGGGATGGGGTCGGGCTCGTGCTGGGGGATGAGGTCGGGCTCTGGTACTGAGGGATGAGGTCGGGCTCTAGTGCTGGGAGATGAGGTCGGGCTCTGGTGCTGGGTGATGAGGTCGTGTTCTGGTGCTGAGGGATGAGTTTCTGCTCTGGTGCTGGGGGATGAGGTCGGACTTTGGTGCTGGAGGATGTGGTTGGGCTCCGGTGCTGGGGGATGAGGTCGGGCTCTGGTGCTGGGGGATGAGGTCGGGCTCGTGCTGGGGGATGAGGTCGGACTCTGGTGCTGGGGGATGTGGTCGGGCTCTGGTGCTGGGGATGAGGTCGCGCTCTGGTGCTGGGGGATGAGGTCGGGCTCTGGTGTTGGGGGATGTGGTCGGGCTCTGGTGCCGGGGGATGAGGTTGTGCTTTGGTGCTTGGGGATGTGGTCGACCTCTGGTTTTAGGGGATGTGGTCGGGTTCTGGTGCTAGGGATGAGGTCGCGCTCTGGTGCTGGGGGATGAGGTCGGGCTCTGGTGTTGGGGGATATGGTTGGGCTCTGGTGCTGGGGATGTGGTCGGGCTTTGGTGCTGGGGGATGAGGTCGGGCTCTGGTGCTGGGGGATGAGGTCGGGCTCTGGTGCTGGGGGATGAGGTCGGGCTCTGGTGCTGGGTGATGAGGTCGTGCTCTGGTGCTGGTGGATGAGGTCGGTCTCTGGTGCTGGGGGATGAGGTCGTGCTCTGGTGCTGGGGGATGTCGGGCTTTAGTGCTGGGGGATGAGGTCGGGCTCTGGTGCTGGGGGATGAGGTCGGGCTCTGGTGCTGGGGGATGAGGTTGCGATCACCTTTGGGTATTTGATGGGGTTGGGGTCAGGTCTCCGTGCAGCAGGTTCCTCCGCAAAAACTAATTGAACCAATTTTTGATGGACATTCAGGAAAGAGTCTTCACTAAACCGGGGCCAGAACATCAGAAGATCTAAGTCTCCACATCTGAATATCTGGTCATTGCTGTGGAGCATTAAGATTTCTCTCCAAACCACGAAGACCCCCCAACAAGTGACTCTGCCTGGAACAGGGTATTAAGATGCAGGACGAGGGCAGAAAACCTGAGCTCCAGTTGGAGGAACGCTGAGCTGCAACTCGGAATCCACTCAATTTATCAAAACGATGGCAGGTTTTTTTGGTGCAAATTATTGGTGTATAAAGACGTCAGGCAGGAGGTGGTGGAAAGCAGAGAAACCAAGTTATAATGGGACTTTTTCGCTTTGTTTTGCACTTCGCCGATAGTAAGACATTAACAAGGAAAAAATACTAAAATTATGAAAAAATTAAGCCCTTTATCAAGAAAACAAAACTCTCAAAAAACATTTGCCTAACGTAACAAATAAAAAAGTGTGTGTGGGGATGGGGAGACTCCTGCGGATAGAGGGATTCATTCATAGAATAACATTAAGGAACAGCCAGTCAAGCGATTGTCCTCTTTATTATTTCTCCATGCAGCCCGCTGTTACACTGTTCCGCTCCCTCCGCTGTAATGTGCTGAGTAATCAGATCTGCCACCATCATTTCTTCTTTTAGCTCCTCAGTTCCTGTTCCGAATGACAGAAATAAATCTTTTCGATGGGTTCCCTATATGCAAACGAGACAAAGAGTCGAGAAGTTTCCACAATGATTTTCTTATTATCCAATTATGGGACCTTTTTGCATAAGTTTCTATTCACACGTCAGAGTTAAATACGACCACGACAGATCCCAACTCCTGTGATCACTGCACCGCATGTGGCCCATAGCAGGGAGCGGTAGATAGTGGTCCAGAATGCACTAGACCAAAGTAGGTGCACGAATAGGGTCCCAACCCAATCGTATTTAAAGAAGTATTCGGCACACAAAATAAGGTTTTGAAATTCTTCAGATTTATTTTGCAGTTGTATTAGATGCCAGAGGCTTAGTGCGTGCGACGTTTCTGTCAGGAGACGACCTTCATCAGGCATTTTGTCCTACTGGTCGCTGGTGTATCCAGCCATGAGAGCCAAAAATAGCAGTTAGCCTCCATACGGACGACAGCGCCAAACGACTGGATACACCAGCGACCAGTAGGACAAATTCCCTGACGAAGGTCGTCTCCTGACAGAAACGTCGCACGCACTAAGCCTCTGGCATCCAATACAACTGCAAAATAAATCTGAGGAATTTCATAGCAGGGAGCTGTTAGAGCATGTATATATTATACACTACCGTTCAAAAGTTTAGGGTCACTTAGAAATTTCCTTATTTTTGAAAGAAAAGCACAGTTTTTTTCAATGAAGATAACATTAATCAGAAATACACTCTATACATTGTTAATGTGCTAAATGACTATTGTAGCTGCAAATGTCTGGTTTTTAATGCAATATCTACATAGGTGTATAGAGACCCATTTCCAGCAACCATCACTCCAGTGTTCTAATGGTACATTGTGTTTGCTAACTGTGTTAGAAGGCCAATGGATGATTAGAAAACACTTGAAAATCCTTGTGCAATTATGTTAGCACCGCTGTAAACAGTTTTGCTGCTTAGAGGAGCTATAAAACTGACCTTCCTTTGAGCTAGTTGAGAATCTGCAGCATTACATTTGTGGGTTCGATTAAACTCTCAAAATGGCTAGAAAAAGAGAGCATTCATGTGAAACTCGACAGTCTATTCTTGTTCTTAGAAATGAAGGCTATTCCATGCGAGAAATTGCCAAGAAACTGAAGATTTCCTACAACGGTGTGTACTACTCCCTTCAGAGGACAGCACAAACAGGCTCTAACCAGAGTAGAAAGAGAAGTGGGAGGACCCGCTGCACAACTGAGCAACAAGACAAGTACATTATAGTCTCTAGTTTGAGAAATAGACGCCTCACAGGTCCTCAACTGGCAGCTTCATTAAATAGTACCCGCAAAACGCCAGTGTCAACGTCTACAGTGAAGAGGCGACTCCGGGATGCTGGCCTTCAGGGCAGAGTGGCAAAGAAAAAGCCATATCTGAGTGTAAAGGATCTGCCAGACACAGCTTCTGTGTCAACGCCCATAGGTAATCAGTCTGCAGCTGCTTCTATGTCTGTGAGACTGACTCCATCTTCCACCACCCAGGATGGCAGGCTTAGGAGTGGGAGAGCCTATCACAGCCTGGCCAGATGGAGCTAGCTCCCGCCCTCTGCCTATTTATACCTGCCTTTCCTGTTCCTCCTTTGCTTGTGATTCTTCTCTGCTGGTTTCCTGGCCCTGCTGCAGCTTCTTGAACTATTGATCCTCTGCATGTTATTGACCTTGGCTTTACTGACCACTCTTCTGCTCTGCGTTTTTGTACCTCGCTCATCTCCTGGTTTGACTCGGCTCGTTCACCTCGCTTGTTGCTCATGGTGTTCCCGTGGGCAACTTCCCCATTTCACCGGCTTCTTTGTAGCCTTGTCTGTTTGTCTGTCGTGCACCTATTGAGTGTAGGGACCGTCGCCCAGTTGTACACCGTCGCCTAGGGCGGGTCGTTGCAAGTATTCAGGGACTGAGTGGCGGGTAGATTAGGGCTCACCGGTCTGTCTCCCTACCCCGACATTACACTGAGACTGGCTAATAAAAGGAAAAGATTAATATGGGCAAATGCACACAGACATTGGACAGAGGAAGATTGGAAAAAAGTGTTATGGACAGACGAATCGAAGTTTAAGGTGTTTGGATCACACAGAAGAACATTTGTGAGACGCAGAACAACTGAAAAGATGCAGGAAGAGTGCCTGACGCCATCTGTCAAGCATGGTGGAGGTCATGTGATGGTCTGGGGTAAAGTGGGAGAGTTGTACAAGGTAAAAGGGATTGTGAATAAGGAAGGCTATCACTCCGCAACGCCATGCCATACCCTGTGGACAGCGCTTGATTGGAGCCAATTTCATCCTACAACAGGACAATGACCCAAAGCACCTCCAAATGATGCAAGAACTATTTAGGGAAGAAGCCGGCAGCTGGTATTCTATCTGTAATGGAGTGGCCAGCGCAGTCACCAGATCTCAACCCCATAGAGCTGTTGTGGGAGCAGCTTGACCGTATGGTACGCAAGAAGTGCCCATTAAGCCAATCCAACTTGTGGGAGGGGCTTCTGGAAGCATCGGGTGAAATTTCTCCCGATGACCTCAGCAAATTAACAGCTCGAATGCCAAAGGTCTGCAATGCTGGAATTGCTGCAAACGGAGCATTCTTTCACTGTATGCATAAAACAACATCTAACCCACTAGTCTCCCCCCATCAAATAATAGCAACCGACACTTAATTCTCTTTTAAAGTGGGGTTGACCCTGGGGTCAGCCACAGCTTTATTAATACAATAAAATGTAAATAACATATTTACAAAATATATTCACACTAAATGACCTTAACATAGGTCAATAAACAACCCGTATGCCGGCCTAACCAAGGACATGTACGTAAATCCCCTTCTTCTACCGCCCGCTGTGACATTAAAGACCATAATACAAGTTATCCCAACAAGACACCACTGTGCCCATAACCAACCCATACACAACTTTCCACCACCATGTGGAATACCTCTCACTCCCCTTTTGCTTTCATTTACCACATTTGTATTGTCGTTTTTGTTTTTTTTAAGTTTTTTTTTAAGTTTTTTTATACACCTTCCAAATCACAGTCAAGTTTGAGGCCTCTTTCTTGTGTAGGTTTTTTTTTTTTTTTTTTTATAGATTCCCACACCCACCAACCAACGCATACCTTAAATAACACATACATAATACCTACAAAAGGGAGGGAGGGAAAAATCCTGGAAAGAGGCCGCACCTTAGGTAAGAACGCCCTTATATCCCTTCCTTCTTTCCCCTAAGACCACCCCTTCTCCTCCCCTAAACGCCCCCTGCCTAACCTGACTCCCCCCATGTACCGAGTAGAGGAGGGGAGGGAGCCTATTAACCCCTCACTTACACCTTTGCCGCAACAGTCCCTGGCTTAGCGGCTATTCGCCTGTGAGCCCCCATGACGAAAGCAAAGGAGAAAATTATTATTTGAAATAAAAATCATTATTTCTAACCTTGTCCATGTCTTGACTATATTTTCTAGTCATTTTCCAACTCATTTGATAAATATAAGTGTGAGTTTTCATGGAAAACACAAAATTGTCTGGGTGACCCCAAACTTTTGAACGGTAGTGTATATATATATATATATATATATATATATATATATATATATATATATATATATACACCGTCCAGAGGCAAATGGACACAGCACTCCAACATACCTATATATTAGGCAATGTGCTCGCTACTAGAGGATGAATCAGTTCCCCAACTCCTGTGATCACTGCACCACATGTGGCCCATACCAGGGAGCGGTTAGAGCATGTATATATTATATATATATATATATATATATATATATATATATATACACACAGTCCAGAGGCAAATGGACACAGCACTCCAACATACCAATATATTAGGCCATGTGCTCGTTACTAGAGGATGAATCAGTTCCCCAACTTGAATGTAGAAAAACCATAGAACGCAGTAACGGCACCAGGACTTCTGAGTAGATGAAACCGGGAGGATTTATTCACCTCAAGTGAGCGACGTTTCGGACCTTTCTCAGGCTGCTACACGCAGTGTCAGGTGTAAATAGGCAGCGCATAAATAATTGTTTAAAGCCTAATTAATATACAAAATAAACTCAAATTCCATCACATATCAAAGGACCAATATTTATAGTGCACTGTTTGCATAATAGATACATGTATCCATCTCATAATAAAAGTGACATATCTCTTATAAGTGATACATAGTGAATTCATGAGCAATTAGGGCTAAATCGGAGCAGGGCAGAGGCCAATCAAATTCAATACATAAATATAATTCTTAGAGAAAGAGAAATTTGTACAATACCGGTCCCACATGCATCCTGGGTACAGCGTCCGCGCGTCTCTACTGCGCATGGTCAAAGGTGGCGTCCAAACCGGAAGTTCAGTCAAATGGAACGCAAATGTCAGGGAAGTCGCTGTTGCGCCTGCGCGGACTACGGAACTGATGTAAATATAGTAATTTAAATAGACAAAGAGAATTTTTAGAAAAAAATGGGAATGGAACTCAGATAGACGACGTCCACTACCGCATCAAATAGATTCTGTAGGATGAGATGGAATACAAGAGCCGGCACGTAGATCACCAGAACCATAAATTGTGCCCTGTTGAAATCATTGCCCTTTAGCCAGTTGATCAGAGTCCAGGGGACAAACTATCCTCACGGCTTGATCAAATGTGCTCCAAATTTTTTTATAGGGGTTATCCCCAAAATATTCTTGAGATAAAAAAACAAAAAGTACAGATGTTGGATAGACATGTCCTATTACGTGGGAATGCAACCAACAAAGGGAAGACACGTTTACCCTTCGTCTCTAACTTCTCCGTAATTAGTCCACAAATCAGTAACATTTTGAGAAGGGATTGGGGTGTATTGGGTAGGGTTTTCCCTAAAATTGTTGGATTCCAAGACAAACCTACGATGGCCTATAGAAAGGATAAAACAATTAAAGATTATATAGTTAAGGTTGACATTGGGTCTAAACGTAAGGGACAGACCTTTCTGGCTCCTCCGAAACAGGGTTGCTATCCACGCCTTGGGTGTAACATTTGTAGTAACATGATGGCACCATTAACCATCCACAAACTGGCAGATCAATGAATATTAAAGGTTTTTTCACATGTCAGACATCATTTGCCATTTACCTGTTGAGCTGCCCTTGTGGTGTCGGTGAGACCACAACGGAAGTGACTCTCCGGATGAGAAATCACAGATCCAATATAAATACAAAGAGACGGGATTTACCAGTATCAGGACATTTTTTTGGAGAATAGACATGGGGTGTCACAACTAAAGTTTAGAATCATTGATTGAGTAACCCCAATGAGACGTGGCGGCGATAGAGAGCTGGCCCTTAAAAGAAAGGAGTTAGAATGGAAATACAGGCTGGAAACCAAGTCTCCCAAGGGGTTGAATGTAGAATATCCCTATGGTCCACATATTTAGAGCAGTGGGGGGGCAACTTGCCTTGGTCAATGGGGGGTGCTGTTGTTAGACTTCCTCGATGGTATAGTCAGTATATGTATCTATGTGACTTTGAGTGTGATTTGGACCTTGGTCTTCATACACTTTTTCTTATTTTTTACTTATGTATACTGTTTATTCACCTTGTCTTTTTTGTATTCTTTTAGATACACATTTTTTCTGTGGCTGTTGGAGGGCAGCAGAGGCCCATCTCTTCTAGGTCGTAAAGATTTAATGTAATAATAGATATCTATAGATTCTTTAACTTTGTTCTGTAATACTGAAATAGGATATAAAGTGGTTATGAATTACACAACAGAATTTTTGTCTTCATCTCAATCATTCTCCACATGCCTGCTGAATGTAAATTCAATTTTTTTCCTATCAAAATCTATAATGCCTACTGACAGTGCTCGTAGGACGTCTGTTCCTTGAGGGTATGAGTGTGGGTCTATCATGACGTCACAACTGGTGATGGGAGTATACCCAGTACATTTGGAAGCCCCTTTGCATTCAAATTTAGATTTTATAGTGAATGTACCTATAACATTGATTGAGTCAATGAGATCATTAGGTATTCATGTGGGCACAATTTATGGTTCTGGTGATCTACGTGCCGGCTCTTGTATTCCATCTCATCCCACAGAATCTATTTGATGCGGTAGTGGACGTCGTCTATCTGAGTTCCATTCCCATTTTATTCTAAAAAAATCTCTTTGTCTATTTAAAATACTATATTTACATCAATTCCGTAGTCCGCGCAGGCGCAACAGCGACTTCTCTGACATTTGCATTCCATTTGACCGAACTTCCGGTTTGGACGCCACCTTTGACCATGCGCAGTAGAGACGCGCGGACGCTGAACCCAGGATGCATGTGGGACCGGTATTGTACAAATTTCTCTTTCTCTAAGAATTATATTTATGTATTGAGTTTGATTGGCCTCTGCCCTGCTCCGATTTAGCCCTAATTGCTCATGAATTCACTATGTATCACTTATAAGAGATATGTCACTTTTATTATGAGATGGATAAATGTATCTATTATGCAAACAGTGCACTTTAAATATTGGTCCTTTGATATGTGATGGAATTTGTGTTTATACAACTGTTTTTTACATATTGTATAATAATTAGGCTTTAAACAATTATTTATGCGCTGCCTATTTATACCTGACACTGCGTGTAGCAGCCTGAGAAAGGTCCGAAACGTCGCTCACTTGAGGTGAATAAATCCTCCCGGTTTCATCTACTCAGAAGTCCTGGTGCCGTTACTGTGTTCTATGGTTTTTCTACATTCAAGTTGGGGAACTGATTCATCCTCTAGATTATGGGAACAGTTACTGAAAACCCAAAATTGAGTGTCTCAGAAAATAAGAATATTATATAAGCACACAGAAAAGAAAAGGAGAATGCACGCCTATATATAAAACGTAACTTTATTGACATTAACATATGATATATTAAAAATGTATAAAACAGATACACACAATGGACTAAAGGACACTGTTCCAATAACAGTAGCAAAAAGACACATTTGTACAGACTGTGTAACGCTCATGCCGAAGAGCAAGGAAAGTCAATGCTGAAAATGGAATTGCAGCCATATGATAATATGCATGGCACTAGTATTCAACTCTAGAAATGAGAATCAAGGGCAAAACAGTGTGCACAGATAAACTAGTAGTTAGACAAATATAGGATATTAGCTAAAGACAAATCTCTTACCCATAAACGGCTGTAGATGCAGTCTGACAGTGTGTACTGGACCCCAACGCGCGTTTCGCACTTTGCTTCCTCAAGGGGTTTAGTGTGTCCAGTAAGCTGCTGTCTTAAATACATGTGACAGCAGCTGATGTAGATGTTTGCTGAGTGTCCAGCGTGCGTTGGCGCGCATCCTCCGTCGACACCGGAAGTGCGGCATGCCCCACTTCCCGCCCCCAGCGCCATAGCGCATACCCAGGATCTCCGACGCGTACAGAGATCCCGGGCATGCGCAGTGCGCAAAGGGGGCGCGGACCGGGCTAGACACAGATCGGTGACACACAGAGGAGGCGCGCACCCATTGGACAAGGAACAAACGTAAACAAGAAGATCGGTATTTAAACACATGTTTACAAAATATGCAGCACCCAACTCTAATATACACTGTATGTCCATACATTAAAAACCGACAGTCAAATAGTTAGATAATATCAATAATGATACTGCCAATTATCGATGTCATCTGTGCAAAAGTGAACTTGTAATAAGGGTCAATATAGTGAAAAACTGATATAGTAATGTGTAATGATGACCTAAAAAAGTGTGCATTTGTATGTGTAAGTGAATAAAAAAATATAAAGATAAATATAAATATATAAATATAATCATTAGTAAAAGAAAAAATAAATAAAAACACATGAATGTAAACTAGACGACAAAGCACCTTAAAGTATATGTGGTGACGGTGTTCAGACACAAAATTAGATAAGGGGAGAAAAGTATAAACTCCCAATAAACAAAGTGTATGGGAAAATTATTATTAAATAGAGGGGGCAGTTACCACTAGAGGTATCCCGCTGAGTGAGGTAATGAGTATATACGTGATCATAAATTTATACGTATGATTCTAAAACAAAAGTTATACAGAGTTATTTAGAATCATACGTATAAATTTATGATCACGTATATACTCATTACCTCACTCAGCGGGATACCTCTAGTGGTAACTGCCCCCTCTATTTAATAATAATTTTCCCATACACTTTGTTTATTGGGAGTTTATACTTTTCTCCCCTTATCTAATTTTGTGTCTGAACACCGTCACCACATATACTTTAAGGTGCTTTGTCGTCTAGTTTACATTCATGTGTTTTTATTTATTTTTTCTTTTACTAATGATTATATTTATATATTTATATTTATCTTTATATTTTTTTATTCACTTACACATACAAATGCACACTTTTTTAGGTCATCATTACACATTACTATATCAGTTTTTCACTATATTGACCCTTATTACAAGTTCACTTTTGCACAGATGACATCGATAATTGGCAGTATCATTATTGATATTATCTAACTATTTGACTGTCGGTTTTTAATGTATGGACATACAGTGTATATTAGAGTTGGGTGCTGCATATTTTGTAAACATGTGTTTAAATACCGATCTTCTTGTTTACGTTTGTTCCTTGTCCAATGGGTGCGCGCCTCCTCTGTGTGTCACCGATCTGTGTCTAGCCCGGTCCGCGCCCCCTTTGCGCACTGCGCATGCCCGGGATCTCTGTACGCGTCGGAGATCCTGGGTATGCGCTATGGCGCTGGGGGCGGGAAGTGGGGCATGCCGCACTTCCGGTGTCGACGGAGGATGCGCGCCAACGCACGCTGGACACTCAGCAAACATCTACATCAGCTGCTGTCACATGTATTTAAGACAGCAGCTTACTGGACACACTAAACCCCTTGAGGAAGCAAAGTGCGAAACGCGCGTTGGGGTCCAGTACACACTGTCAGACTGCATCTACAGCCGTTTATGGGTAAGAGATTTGTCTTTAGCTAATATCCTATATTTGTCTAACTACTAGTTTATCTGTGCACACTGTTTTGCCCTTGATTCTCATTTCTAGAGTTGAATACTAGTGCCATGCATATTATCATATGGCTGCAATTCCATTTTCAGCATTGACTTTCCTTGCTCTTCGGCATGAGCGTTACACAGTCTGTACAAATGTGTCTTTTTGCTACTGTTATTGGAACAGTGTCCTTTAGTCCATTGTGTGTATCTGTTTTATACATTTTTAATATATCATATGTTAATGTCAATAAAGTTACGTTTTATATATAGGCGTGCATTCTCCTTTTCTTTTCTGTGTGCATAAATGTCTATATAGGAGTGCCTATTTTGTTACCTGGGGAGCATGCTCTACCGTATAGCAGCTAGCCCCTTCTACTTTCATTGCTGTTGGACTTTTTCTGTTTCAAGAATATTATATAAGCCCAACTTCAAAAATGATTTTTAATACCGAAATGTCGTCCTACTGAGAAGTCTGTCCAGTATCTGCCCTCAATACTTGGTCGGGGCTCCGACTCTGCATGAATTACTGCATCAATGCAGCGTGGCATGGAGGCAATCAGCCTGTGGCACTGCTGAGGTGTAATCAATGCGGCGTGGCATGGGAGCGATCAGCCTGTGGCACTGCTGAGGTATTATCAAAGCGGCGTGTAATGGAGGCAATCAGCCTGTGGCACTGCTGAGGTGTAATCAATGCGGCGTGGCATGGGAGCTGATCAGCCTGTGGCACTGCTGAGGTATTATCAATGTGGCGTGGCATGGAGGTGATCAGCCTGTGGCAGTGCTGAGGTGTTATCAATGCGGCGTGGCATGGAGGCGATCAGCCTGTGGCACTGCTGAGGTGTAATCAATGTGGCGTGGCATGGAGCTGATCAACTTGTGGCACTGCTGAGGTATTATCAATGTGGCGTGGCATGGAGGTGATCAGCCTGTGGCAGTGCTGAGGTGTTATCAATGCGGCGTGGCATGGAGGCGATCAGCCTGTGGCACTGCTGAGGTGTAATCAATGTGGCGTGGCATGGAGGTGATCAGCCTGTGGCACATGCTGAAGTGTAATCAATGCGGCATGGCATGGTGGCAATCAGCCTGTGGCACTGCTGAGGTGTTATTAATGCGGCGTGGCATGGAGTTGATCAGCCTGTGGCACTGCTGAAGTGTAATCAATGTGGCGTGGCATGGAGGCGATCAGCCTGTAGCATTGCTGAGGTGTTATCAATGTGGCGTGGCATGAAGGTTATCAGCCTGTGGCACTGCTGAGGTGTAATCAATGTGGCGTGGCATGGAGGCAATCAGCCTGTGGCAGTGCTGAGGTGTTATCAATGCGGTGTGGCATGGAGGCGATCAGCCTGTGGCACTGCTGAGGTGTTATCAATACGGCGTGGCATGGAGGCGATCAGCCTGTGGCACTGCTGAGGTTTTATCAATACGGCGTGGCATGGAGGTGATCAGCCTGTGGCACTGCTGAGGTGTTATTAATGCGGCGTGGCATGGAGGTGATCAGCCTGTGGCACTGCTGAGGTGTAATCAATGTGGCGTGGCATGGAGGCGATCAGCCTGTGGCACTGCTGAGGTGTTATCAATACGGCGTGGCATGGAGGCGATCAGCCTGTGGCACTGCTGAGGTGTTATCAATGCAGCGTGGCATGGAGGCGATCAGCCTGTGGCACTGCTGAGGTGTTATCAATACGGTGTGGCATGGAGGTGATCAGCCTGTGGCACTGCTGAGGTTTTATCAATACGGCGTGGCATGAAGGCGATCAGCCTGTGGCACTGCTGAGGTTTTATCAATACGGCGTGGCATGGAGGTGATCAGCCTGTGGCACTGCTGAGGTGTTATTAATGCGGCGTGGCATGGAGGTGATCAGCCTGTGGCACTGCTGAGGTGTAATCAATGTGACGTGGCATGGAGGCGATCAGCCTGTGGCACTGCTGAGGTGTTATCAATACGGCGTGGCATGGAGGCGATCAGCCTGTGGCACTGCTGAGGTGTTATCAATACGGCGTGGCATGGAGGCGATCAGCCTGTGGCACTGCTGAGGTGTTATCAATACGGCGTGGCATGGAGGTGATCAGCCTGTGGCACTGCTGAGGTGTAAACAATGTAGCGTGGCATGGAGGCGATCAGCCTGTGGCACATGCTGAAGTGTAATCAATGCGGCATGGCATGGTGGCGATCAGCCTGTGGCACTGCTGAGGTGTAATCAATGCGGCGTGGCATGGAGGCGATCAGCCTGTGGCACTGCTGAGGTATTATCAATGTGGCGTGGCATGGAGGCGATCAGCCTGTGGCACTGCTGAATTGTTATTAATGCGGCGTGGCATGGAGGCGATCAGTCTGTGGCACTGCTGAGGTGTTATCAATGTGGCGTGGCATGGAGGGGATCAGCCTGTGGCACTGCTGAGGTGTTATCAATGCGGCGTGGCATGGAGGTGATCAGCCTGTGGCACTGCTGAGGTGTTATCAATGCAGCGTGGCATGGAGGTGATCAGCCTGTGGCACTGCTGAGGTGTTATGGAAGCCCAGGTTGCTTTGATATCGGCCTTCAGCTCATCTGCATTGTTGGGTCTGGGGTCTCATCTTCCTCCAGACTCTGGGACCGAGATCTCCAAATTAAATGCAAAATTTACTTTCATCTGAAAACTCGACTGTGGACAATGAGCAGCAGACCCATCCTGGTAAAGACTTAGGAAACCTTTGCAGGTGTTTTGTGTTGATTGACTGATTAGAGCGTTACCAGGAGACGACAATCTGCAACTTTTACCCAATATTCAAATTTTCTGAGAGACTAAATTTTGGGTTTTCAGTAACTGTTCAAAATCATGAACATTAAAAGAAAAAAATGCTGGAAACAGAACCTTCTGTGTGTACTGAATCTATAGAATATGAGACACTTTATGAATTGAATTACTGAAATAAATGAACTGTTTGATGATCTTCTAATTCATTGAGAAGGACTGGTATATAAATCAGTAGTACATGTGAGTATAAGAAACTGTGTAATATACAGGATCTTAGAGGAAAAGTCTTATTGTCCTCCCCTCCTCCTGCCCGCAGCATCTCTGTAAATGTTCAGATACAACTTCAGTCACCAAAAAATCCATCTGCAATAAGGCCCTGTTCACACTGAGTTATTTGCCAAGGAAGCTGCAGCAAAAAAACTGCCGAAATTGCCTCCCATTGATTTAACTAGAAAAAGAAGCGACATGCCCCATCTTGAGGAGTTTTCCGCCTCAAAAACCCCATTGAAATCAAAGGGAGACGGAAAAAAAGGCTTCAAACGACCGACACATTTTTTTGCCTCATTTTTTTCCTTTGCCTATTGAAGAAAGAGGTAAAAAAAAAAAAAAAAAAGTATCAAAAAACGCGTAAAAAAAAAGCGTCAAAAACGCCTGTGGTGCAAAACCACTTAAAAAAAAACGGAGCTGATTTTTACAAGCAGAATTTTCTGCTGGCACAAAACTCTGTGTGAACATACCCTAATACAGTGAATAGTAAAGGAAGAGGGAAGGGAAGAGGGGGATGCTGCTGCAGCTTCTCTCTCTCTCCAAGCTAAAGGGAGGAAAGGGAGTAAATGAAGAAAGACACCTGATTGGAGCACAAAGTACAACTATGACATCACACCAGGAAGACTCCGCCCACTCAACAGGCATGGAGAGGGAACATTTTCATTTTCTAAATTCAGAGGTAAATAATAAGACCCCAAAACACAAGTAATACACAACATTTCTAGCCGCTCTTCATCTAATACATCTACAGCTGCCGGAGAAGGGAGGGGGGGATTTGTTTATAGGTTCAGGTTATAAGATTTCACTTTCCCCCTTTTAATTGCTGCTAAACATTGCAGCAAGAGCCGATGTCTCCCCTCCCTCACGTCTGGGCCCCATAGACCGCAGGGCTGCGTAAAGATTCGACATTCTCCGCTTCATGATGAACTGCGGTGACTAATGTTCCTTCGGTCACTTAAAACCTCCTTAAAGAAATACATTACTCACTCATTTGTATTAATTATGTGATAATTGCCGAGTATTACCAAAAATTACACGGGGAAACGGATAAATCTTTTCCAATCACTCAGCAAATTAGAATTCGGGAGTCTGGTTCCCATTTAAATGAAAATAAAACAGCTAATTAGAGACGAGAGGGGAGATTAATTGGGTTCATCTGCATAAGAGGAGCCGGCTGACATTTCTTCCCGGTGCTGATTTAGGTTTGTGATACGCAGTCTTGTGGCCGTCGATAAAAAAATCGGAAACTTTGCATTAGGTTGTTTGCATACGAAAACTTTACAGTTGTGACGTGATTGGTACTTTATTATCCATCATGGCCGACATGTAGCCCGATCCTGACGCTTCCGGGAGGGAGCTCACTAACAAATTGTGCAAAGTTAGCTCGGAACCGCGACGACCAGTCAGACGCTCGTTATTATTATTAGCAGCAATTTACAAAGTTTGTATAAACGACTGTCCATTATAATCTGAGGACACAGCTATAAGGATTAGTGACCATGCGGTCATCGCAAACCGCAGCAATTTGCGGTAAATTCACACGTGGCACATTACCGCCACATGGCTGCACCATAGAAACTTCACTGCTGTCAAATATCAAATGGTTTTCCAGGTTTGGATAAAAATGGCAGCTTTCCTAGAAAAATAGTGCCACCCCTGTCCATGGGTTATATCTGGTATTACAGCTTTCCTCCATTGAAGTGAATGGGGCTGAGCTGCAATACCACACACAACCTGTGGACAGGGGTGGCACGGTATTTGGAAAAAAGCAGCCATGGTTTTCTAATCTTGAACAACCAAAATAAATTTTACAGGAAGCGCAAAACCGAGGAATGGGGGTAGGAGAACTTGTAAGTTTGATATGTTGAGTCACCAAATCCTGAAATGTTTCACATATCTAAATTGACTACATCCTTACTTATTCGTGGTTTATGGGGTGGCACAGAAGACACGATCAGTGTCTCCCCTGCCTTTCTGTATGTACAGATCTCTTTATATAGGTCGGCTGGACAGTGTTTCACCGGCATTGCCTGTAAGGCCTCGTTCACATCTGCATTGCAGTCCCGTTCTGACGTTCTGTCGGATCTTTCCATCAGAACGGGACCCAGAACAGACACAAACAGAAACCTGAGGTTTCTGTTTCCATTACCATTGATTTCAATGGTGACGGATCCGGTGCCCATGGTTTCCGTTTGTCTCCGTTGTGCACCGGACCCATCGTTTTGCCAGAAGCAATAGCGAAGCAATAGCGTAGTAGACTACGCTATTGCTTCCGGCAAAACAACGGGTACAGAGACAAACGGGAACCACGGGCACCGGATCCGTCACCATTGAAATCAATGGTGATGGAAACGGAAAACTCTGGTTTCCGTTTGTGTCAGTTTGTGTCTGTTCAGGTTCCCGTTCTGACGGAAAGCTCTGATGGACCCCAACGCAGATGTGAACGAGGCCTAACCCGGAGGTTCCCCAGAAGACTCATTTACTGTGAGGCATGACCAGTTGAGCACGCTTCCAAATCCAAACAGATTCCCATATCCTAGGCCAGACAATTCAGAGCTTTACTTTTATAGACTTTTTATTATATTTGAAGATAATCCAAGATTTCACCACCAACTCTTAGGTTGTCTCTGTTTTTTCTGTGTTCTTTGTTCTTCTTATATAGCAAAGGTCTTATGTTTTCAGCCTGTTCTCCAAAGGATGTCCCATCCTGAGAACTCTCTCAATGAAGAGCTGATCGGGTCTGGCTGCTGGAACCACCGGGCACTCAGAGGTAATTGATAGTGGAAGCTGCCACCACCAGGAGCATAGCTATTGGGGGTGCAGAGGTCACACACCTTGGTCCTGGTGGACAAGGAGACCCAAAGGCCCCCTGCCACGTAAGAAGCCCCCAGTATTATAGATAGTACATTGTAGGGGGTGGCCGTATGACAGATTTTGCAGCGGGGCCCAGGATCTACAAGTAACGCCTTTGGCCTTTGTCTAGAGATTTCATCGAGCACCATCTGAGACATGGTCAAGCCAAGTCTTTCAGAGTGAGAGTCGCTCTTTGAAATGGATTTCCACCATCTAATAGAGAAAAATCCCGAGCATATGAGGGCAAATGCACAGAAGTTGTCCTGATGTGATAATCCCCTTCAACCTTCCATAAAGTATTTTCAAGGATCTTCTCCATTTTCAGGAGGACAGTATCATGGGTCTAATGATTCCCTTATGGATATGAGGGTTACAGTCCGTGTCTAGGTACAGAATGTTCTTTTGATCTGTACCTACACAAGCTATCTACATAAACGTTTTTCGCTATATTGGCGAATTGACCGTTAATATCCCTAGGTGTGATGAGGGACTAAGACTTGATTGTAATCTCGAATCCCGTTTACCTTATTGCCTTCCCTTCTTAAAGATGGCGTCTTCACACCGAATTGGCAATGACGTATATACACAGTCACGTCCATTATGATGGACGACTCATGCTGTGTCGTCTGATGTTGCTTCCTTGTTCCCTTGACGACTATTGATCACATGTGCATTTTGACCCAATTGGTGGGTTAGTTAGAGGCATGCTCAGTCTAAGACTCTACATGCTGTTAATGGAGGATGTAGAATACATATGAGTCCGGCTACAATGATTCCTCTCTTTCTAGATTGGTGAGTTCCAGCTGTTGATGTTTTTAATAATTACATTGCTTATGCTTTAATTAACTTTTTAACACTTTTTGTAACACGAGGATATTACACTTTATGAAAAGTAATATGTTATATCATGTTTTATCTTTTGCACCATTGATACTTATGTCACTAGTCACTTTATATCATTGTATGATGACAAAAAAATTGTATTATTGTATATTGATTGATTGCTCCTTCATAGAGGAGGTGAAACGTTGTGGTTCCATGTTGGATGAGTAAATTCACTTTATTTGAGTGCTGCTTCACGTTCTCTTTTTTGGATATCTAACACATAAGGAGAGGTCACTCCTTTATTTTTGAAGCTTTGCACCAGCCTAGTCAGGCATTTGTTCACAGTGCTGCTCCAATCCTCTGCTTTTTTCTATGGGTCTAATGAAGGTGTTTGATGTTCCATCCACCAATCTTAGTAATACAAGCAGATGGTGAATAATATCAGCAAGCCGGGAAAACCACTTAATGGTCAGCACATTGGAAGAAACCAGGTTATATGCCAATACGATAGATAGGAGACCTAAGAAATGTCCTAGGTCACTAAAGATCATTCAACTCAGACTAGAACTTTACATTGAGGAAACAACACCAGACACTATCTGCTATAAAAGTATGGGCACCCCTAACTATCACTCCTACATGAGACCGTTGCATATCCCATTCTACAATCATTGGTGTTAATATGGAGTTGCACCCCCTTATGTGGCTATAACAGACCCCACTCTTCTGGGAAGACTATCAACAACATTTTGCGGTGTCTGTGGGAATTTGTGCCCATTTGTGAGGTCAGGCACTGATGTTGGAGGAGAAGGTCTGGCTTATAATCAGCATTCCAATTCTCCCCAAAAGTGTTGTATAGGGTTAAGGCCAGGGCTCTGTAAAGTCACTCAAGTTCGTCCACCCCAAACGTAGATAATAACAATAACAGGTGACAGGGGCATATCTAGCAGATAATAATAACAACACTTACAGGTGGCCAGGGCAGATCTATCACATAATAATAGCACTTACAGGTGACCGGGGCCGATCTAGCAGATAATAATAACAACACTTACAGGTGACCGGGGAAGATCTACTAGATGATAATAACACTTACAGGTGACTGGGGCAGATCTAGCAGATAATAATAGCACTTAAAGGTGACCGGAGAAGATATAGCAGATAATAATAGCACTTACAGGTGACCGGGGAAGATCTACTAGATGATAATAACACTTACATGTGACTGGGGCAGATCTAGCAGATAATAATAGCACTTAAAGGTGACCGGAGAAGATATAGCAGATAATAATAGCACTTACAGGTGACCGGGGCAGATCTAGCAGATGATAACACTTACAGATGACCAGAGCAGATCTAGCAGATAATAATAGCACTTACAGGTGACTAGGGCAGATCTAGTAGATAATAATAACACTTACAGGTGACCAGGGCAGATCTAGCAGATAACAATACTTACAGGTGACCGGGGCAGATCTAGCAGATAAAAATAGCACTTACAGGTGACAGAGCAGATCTAGCAGATAATAATAGCACTTACAGGTGCCGGGGCAGATCTAGCAGATAATAATAGCACTTACAGGTGACCGGGGCAGATCTAGCAGATAATAATAACTCTTACAGGTGACCGGGGCAGATCTAGCAGATAATAATAACACCTGCAGGTTACCGGGTAAGATCTACTAGATGATAATAACACTTACAGGTGACCGGGGATGACCTATGAGATCAGAAATGTCATGTATTGACTTGTGGTGAAGGTGGCATCCTATTACATTGCTGTGTGTAAAGTCACAGACATTATTTGACATCTGTATCCGTTCTGCCTTCTTTTCATTCATTTCCATGTTTTTCTTCTTAGCAGTGTCCTGGGAGTTGATCTGAGTTTGTCTTCCTTCACGGACGGTTCATCATGGGAGCTGGTATCTATAGAAGTGTCTCTTGACTATTGCGGTCTTCTCTGTAATCTGTGCTTTGTTTCTTATCATCTCTTTCATCATTTTCCCATTTTCATTGTAGTCACTTGAGGAAGAATCTTACAAGGATCTTCGGGCCGTCCGCGCTTCTCCTCGCTTGTTTTCTCCTTCCGTTTCTTTATCTCGCTATAATAGGGGCTTTGTCCTTCTTGGCTGCTCCCTAGGATTCGGCTCATATAGAAGGAATCCACTTTATGTTTTCTTACACAATTCAATTTGTTTGACGTTTTCTGCTGTAGAAGGTTTTGTCCCGCTCTTTGTTGGCGACATCTTCTACCCACAATTCAGCTGCTCCCCCATCAATTAGGTCTAACATTTATAATTGGTTTCTGATGGTTTGCTAAAAGGAGACATCAGTTATAGGACATTAATGCTCAAACATTTTATAATGGATAGTTCTTCAACTTTTCTAAATATATTTGGTGCTTCAATTCCTTACCATTTTCAAAATCTCTGATGGCAGTCAGTGAACGGAAACACATTCGTCTTGACCTAATAATGGAGGCAGGTAGAAGGGGCTGGATTGCTACATTGTGCAGATCTGTAGAGAGGTCAGTGGTGTAATAATCTGCAGAATATATGAGGTCATAGAGCAATGATCTGCAAATTTCTGCAAAGGTCAGTAAACCAATGATTTGCATATCTTAATTTCATATAAAGAACAGGAGGAACCAGGAAAAAGGAATTCTGTATTTTCATTCTCTGCTGATTCAACTTTTTTACAGTAGAATTTGGGATTTTTCTGCAGCAGAAGTGGCAGATCTAATGCGGCTCTGTCAGATGGGATCTGGTCGCCATCATCACTGGGGGTGTTCCTTCCCTTTACAGTGAAATAAATGGAAACCTTCAGGTTCTCCAAATCAGATGTTCCCATATCTCGGGTGGATTTCACACATGGGCAGCCACCTCTCCGGTGAGAAGAGTGATCATGAGATGGAGGATGAGATGGAGGATGAGATGGAGGATGAGATGGAGGATGAGATGGGGGATGAGATGGGGGATGAGATGGGGGATGAGATGGAGGATGAGATGGAGGATGAGATGGAGGATGAGATGGAGGATGAGATGGAGGATGAGATGGAGGATGAGATGGGGGATGAGATGGAGGATGAGATGGAGGATGAGATGGATGATGAGATGGAGGATGAGATGGAGGATGAGATGGAGGATGAGATGGGGGATGAGATGGGGGATGAGATGGGGATGAGATGGGGATGAGATGGGGGATGAGATGGGGGATGAGATGGGGGATGAGATGGAGGATGAGATGGAGGATGAGATGGAGGATGAGATGGGGGGTGAGATGGAGAATGAGATGGAGGATGAGATGGAGGATGAGATGGAGGATGAGATGGAGGATGAGATTGGGGATGAGATGGGGGATGAGATGGGGGATGAGATGGGGGATGAGATGGAGGATGAGATGGGGGATGAGATGGGGGATGAGATGGGGGATGAGATGGGGGATGAGATGGGGGATGAGATGGGGGATGAGATGGAGGATGAGATGGGGGATGAGATGGAGGATGAGATGGGGGATGATATGGGGGATGAGATGGAGGATGAGATGGAGGATGAGATGGGGGATGAGATGGGGGATGAGATGGGGGATGAGATGGGGGATGAGATGGGGGATGAGATGGGGATGAGATGGAGGATGAGATGGAGCTGCGATGCATGCGCATTCCAGTCCAGTGCTTCATCGCTAGGTTCAGCGCAGGTGGTGCATCTCATGTCGTCATCTCATGAGATTCATCTCATGCTTCATCTGGATTTCATCATCATTTCATCGAGGATTCTTCATCTCATTCGTCTCATCTCATGTCTTCATCTCATTGCATCTCATTGCAGCTCATTTTCATCTCATTCTTCAGCTCATTGTTCATCCATTCTTCATCTCATTCTTCATCCATTGTCATCTCAGTTTCATCTCATTCTGCAGCGCATTCTTCATCTCATTTTCCATCTCATTCTCATCTCCCGCATTCTTCATCTCATGTCATCTCATGTCATCTCAGTCTAGTTTCATCTCAGTTCATCTCATGGGCATCGCATCCTTTCATCTCAGTTTCCATCTCATTCTGCATCGCATTTTCATCAGTGTTCATCTCATGTCGCATCTCATTGTCTCATCTCTCTTCATCATCTCATTATTCTCATCTCATTCTTCATCTCATTTTCATCTCATTTTCATCTCATTCTTCATCTCATTCTTCATCTCAAATTCTTCATCTCATTCTTCATCTCATTTTTCATCTCATTTTTCATCTCATTCTTCATCTCATTCTCATCTCATTTTTCATCTCATTCGTCATCTCATTCTCATCTCATTTCCATCTCATTTTCCATCTCATTTTCATCTCATTCCTCATCTCATTCTTCATCTCATTCTTCATCTCATTCTTCACTCATTTTCATCCCCCCCCCCCGCCCTTCTTCATCTCAT